>NW_005842538.1:965560-972853 GCF_000455745.1 Alligator sinensis
CCTGCTGAAAAGATGATTTTGTCTTATAAATTTCTTCTGGCAAGATAATTGACCATGTTGAGAGAGTTCTACCTTTTGGTCTAACTAAATTAATTTTAATAGTCCACCTTAAAATGTCTAAACACTTCACAAAATAAAGTTGTAAGTGTATTCTATTGGCTCTTTTTATCCTTGGAATCACTGTGAGAAATAAGTGAGAGAAATTGAAATGCATCATTTTATGAAAGAATGTTCTCTCTGATAAGTTTATAGGAAGATGACAATGATGATGAGCAACAAAAATGATACTTTTAAATCAATGATGTTTAAAATTATATTAAAGTTTCTGTATAACATAAAAATTATACAATGTATCACTTCAGTGAAAGTATATATTACTTCAGCCCAGGAAGGAATAACAACCTCATGAAGTTTAATTGCTGGGTCCTCGAAAGATCCTGGGTACTGTTAATACAACAGAATTCTTGTGTGCCTATTTCCTGGTAGTGCTTGTATCAGGAGCCAGACTTTCAAAAATAGGATCTAAACTGGGGCTTTTGGACTTATGATTAGGCACTAGATAGTTTAAGTTTGTTAGTTTAGAGCTGCTACAATCAAGCTCTTTGTATTACAAAGTTGGAACCCAAAAAAGAGCACGCATATTAGAAGTCACGTTTAACAATATGAGTTCTAACCTTCCTAACTCAGTATATCTATCCATGGGGGGGGATGATAACCTGTTTTTTCAAAATACTACTCTTGGAGAGTATATTGAGATCCTTGAGTAGAAAGAGCAGTAGACATGCCAACTAGTTATAGTACTATTCCTCTCCCCCCCCACCCCGTTTGCTTTATTTTATAAATGTTACTTAAACGTGCAGTTTTTTCCTCCTCCTAATATATACCTCTTAATATCCTAAAGCAGTGGTTTTCAGCCTGTGGTCTGTGGACCCCTGGAGGTATGCAGACTATCTAAGGGGCCTATGAAAGATGGCCATGATCAATCAAAAGTATGTGAATACCTACACTTACAGTTCATAGGGGTCTACATCAACATTTCCAGAGGGATCTGCACTTCCATTTGAATTTTTTTAGGGGTCCACAAATGCAAAAAGTTTGAAAACCACTGTCCTAAACTCAAGTTCTGTCCTTTCTGATGCATGCATCACCACTAAACCATATTCTTCCTTTATTTAAATATTGGTTTTGTATCAAAGGTGTAGTGATCTATTACTTTACCTCCTCTGGTGGCACCCATTGTCTTAATTTTATACAAACTATCCAAATTAGAATAGTGAATTATTTGAACACTTCTGCAGCTAATCTATAACATTTTTCTACTCATTAGGGTTTATCTACACTATGAAAAATAAGACCCGTATTTCATCACCAGTTCAGCTTTATCAGAAATCTAATGGAGATTGCAAGGATGGACAGGAATTGGACTGTGGTGTTAATAATTTTGTTTAGATGTATAGCCTTCCCTATCCAGAAAGGCTCAAGGTGGCTTATGTAATACCAGAATTCTGTCACTTCTAACCAATCATTGTGGGGCAACCTGGGTGTGAATTAGAGACTCTTTCCAAGGAGGTACCAAGTTTGGATTCCCTTTCCTAGGTCTTCATTTCCAGGACAAGGCCAAGAATGAACTTCCAAAGCTAGAACCGTCTCTGACCGAAACTACAGGGTCATTTTACTTTCTGGAGTACTAAAACATGGATGTCAGAAATATGTTGTCTGCCAGCATCTGTTTCTTCTCCATACTTATACAGCCAGTTTCCCTTTTGACCATGGTTGGTGATTAGTCGGATAATAATGCTACTTCCTACTCACCCTCACTGCTGTATGTCCTTTAGTCTCTCTCAGATGTCTTTGGCATCCTTTCTTGGAAAGATTTTCTTGTTGTCTAATAATAAATGTGAAGTGTTTGGCTTTTTTTCTTTTAACACTAACAGAATTTCCTCTAACAGAATTTAAAATACTTGCCCAGTTTCCATTAGTACTGGCTATTCAACCTAGTTCCTGGTCATTGATCACTACAACATAATTCCTATGTTTTCAGCCTGTCAGTGAAAATATTTTGCACTTTCAAGGGAACAGAATACTGAATAATTCCCTTAAAAGAGTGGCGTCCTCCTGTGCTCTTGTCTTTGCCTTATTCTAGTCCACTGAAGTATGAATTTTTTCTGAGTGCTATCATTGTTTCCTTCCTTTGATTGACTATTGTAAGTGAAATAGCCTTTGTCCGTCCGGCAAGTCAGGCTTGGAATAATTCTAAACCAGGTAGCCAAATATTTTGGAGTCATGCAACATTTAGATCTGTTCACAAGTAAAATTAAAAAAAATGGCCCTAAAGCTAAAGCCACTTAATCCACTTTTTATTC
The DNA here is from genome assembly GCF_000455745.1 of Alligator sinensis. Taxonomy (NCBI): domain Eukaryota; kingdom Metazoa; phylum Chordata; order Crocodylia; family Alligatoridae; genus Alligator; species Alligator sinensis. The sequence goes on from NW_005842538.1 coordinate 967,924, forward strand.
TTCTTTTAATATTTATACTCCCTTTCTGTCACCACGTAACCACTTCTCTGCAGTCTCAACTCTAATGGAATCAGCTGAATGCAATTGTGGGTTGGAAGGAGGCCCTACACATATTATTATCAGTAGAAGATACTAACATTTAGCAAAGCAAGAATCTCTTCTCAATGCAAATTACATAAAACACTTTCATGTGGCACTTGAGTTCTCTACTGAAGACGGTTATATGCCTAACAATGTAACATTTGTGATCCTGGCAACATAGGACTCATTGTAAGAGATGTACACTAGTTTGCCATTTTAATAATGCATCAGTCAGAATATATTTCATTTTTAGACATGAATAGTTAAATATTCAATATTAATTTAACTGGAAGCTGACTAATAATCTGAATCTGATGTGCAAGCATCCAGTGTTGCATAGAAAGTCATTTTTCTTGAATGTACGCAGTGAGCTAATCTGTTTTGTACGGTAGCACCTTCTTACTTTCCTGATTCTTCTCAGAGTTAGCTTCCCAACCATGTGGAAATGGCTTGCAAACTAGCCAGGGATAGATATGACTGCAGCGAATACTGAGTTTTCCCACATACATCGTTTTCCTCAAAAATCAGCCCCCCCAAAATGTGAGTGATTTTTTTTTTAAGTGGAGAAATTGGTTTTTTTCACCAAAAAAGAAGCACACCTGAAGACACTACATGCCATGCAGCTGCCAAGATAGCAGTCCTATGTTAACCCTCTCAACCATAGCTATTAGCTGAGCACTGTAGCTTGTGCCTGAAGCAGTAAATGAGCTGCTGGTAGTATCTCGATGAGGCTTGTGATATAGCAGCAACACTTTACTGACAGAAACTTATAGAAAGAGCCACTTACAGTAAAGAACTAAGATACTTGCTATTGCCATTGCAAGGGAATGGGGCCTAATGTGGGATGCAGAGTAAGTCCTGGAAAGAGTATCTAGGAGGTATGGCATCCCAGGAGATGGTGTGGTAAGGCAGCTGGCACTAGGAATGTTATGATGCCACACTTCCTGGACACTTTCCAGGAAAATATTTGTCTACATTCTACCTTCCAAAAAAATACTGCAAGTTTTATTTTAGGGTGTGTTGTATGCAACAAAATACTGTAATTGAGCAGGATTGAAGAGGTGCAACAGCTGTTTCCTGAGACTTTTATTTGGAAGGGTACCACTTTTCAGATCAGTTGTTCTGGATTGCAGCTGTATTCCTGCTCATCAGAGAAGCAGCCCTCTTTGAAGTAAAAGCCTCCACAGTCAACAGGGAGTCTCAGTCTTAATTCAGCACCCACTGCAACATATTGGGTTGCAAACCATCTTGATACAGAAAATTCCTGTTCTGTATTTTTTTAGAATAGAACCATAGTTTAATCACTTAGCAATGGAATTGGAAACAGTAGTCAAAGGAAATGTGTAATATGGCATGTTTCTTCTCGAGCTATATCTAGTCCTTGACAACGTTATACATTCTGGGCATGTCTATACATACTATTCATGCAATTGAATAAATTGGCACAGTTCACGCTGGAGTTTATGCTCCTGAGCACCATCCTTACATGTGCACCTAGGACTGCAGCATGTTGAGCTGGGTTGGAGCAGCCCCAGCTGTCAGGGGGCTAGCCTGCCAGCCCAGGGCTGCTCCACTTGGCTCAGTGTGCTGTGGAGGGGCTGGCTGGGCCATGGAGGTGCTCCAGTGTGGGGCTAGCTGCCAGGCAGTCCCTTCACTGAGGCACCCTCAGGCCCCAGCCAGCCCCCTTAGTGTATGCACATGCATTGCAGTGCGTTAAATAGCACCACTGCAGGATAGTACCTGTGTTTACAAGTACTAACCTATGACAGCATTTGTTAGTTTACTGTGGCCTAATAGGGTCATGGTGTGTAGATGCTGAGACTTTACTGTGGAGCTAATTAGGCAGTCAGTGTCTTGTGTAGATGCACCCTTTATAGAACAGTTAAAGCTTCATGTCAAGGGGCGAGTTATGCAAGGATACAGTAACTTTGTATCTGCTGTATATAACATGCTTCCTGATATAATTTACGCTGCAAATTGCCAGTAAGTCAGTGTTAATATTTACTCCTTTCCCTGATTGTAAAGCTAATGTAGGAGAAGTACACAATGTGCAGTGTGTTCAACTAATGGTAGAACTGCAAAGAAATTGCAGTGGAAGGACTTCAAAGGAAATTAGGAAATTCTGGTAGGTAAGGGAATGAGCGAGATCCCTGGCACACAACCTTGGTCATATTGCATTCCAAGATTTCATGACCCTGTGAGGATATTGTTTCATGACCCCGTGAGGAGATCTCATATTCCACTATTGCTCCTGCTGACTTAGAGACTTGGGTACCAGTGTACCAGCACACAACTTTGCTAACATCTTCCATAGCTAACTCTGAAGAAAGCCCAAGATACATGCCCCAGGTAACATGGGCCTCTTCCCCATTGGTTGACCATCTGTCCCAGTTGGAAATATGGGACATCTGGGACATTGCCCCCCTCTTCCTTCCCTATTCCCTCCCAAGTCAGCAACACACTGTAGGGTGAGACGAAGGCAGAGTGGCATTCTGCGACACGCACACAGGGCAGCTGCGGTGCCTGCCTGGCCACCTTTTTGGGGCACTGTGCTGCTTACCTTCCCTGCCAGACTCTTCCTCACACCTGGGATGCTCATTTTAATCTGCACCTCAGGTCGGGGACCAGCCTCCAAAATCCAAGACTACCCTGGAAAAATCTGGACGGATGGTCATCCTACCATAGAGGACTAGCTCAGTGGCTCCTGCACTGACTTCCACCCTGACAGATACTTGGTACTGTCTTCTGGATGGGGGGGGGGGGGGGGGGGTGGGGGCACCCTTGTCAGATAGGTTTTATTAGCTGTTTGTTTTTTGGGTTTTGTTTTTTTTTTTGGGTGGGGGGGGGGGGGGGGGAGTTGTGTCACAGTTTCACACATTCTGCTGCCTCACCACCAGCATCACTCTCTTCAGCTAACTTGTACATCTGCATAACTAAGCGACTTCAGGATGCCTTCAAAGCCAGTATTATTGTCAGCCTTGTTGCTTAAGGATTAGCAATATTCTAGGTCTTGCCCATAGTTATAACAGCAGACCTGGCTTTGACTCTAGATCTCTCTGCACCACTGATGCAAGTTGGCTCATCTGAGTCTGCGTCTGGTTCCAGGTCTGAGCATGGTTTAGCTCACTCAGCCTATAGGTGCGGTTCAACAGTCCAGTGATTAGAAGATTCTCCGGATGCCTTCACGGACCTCTCCTGCATTCTGACCCCATCACTGTAGGGTTCATACTTTACTTACCCATAATGTCCCTTTAGGCAGTGGGGCCCCTTCTTTCCCTTTTGCTGGGAATAGATAGATGTATCAGGTTTTCTTCTCTTCAGCTTGAATTTCAGTGATTCCTGAAGGTTAATGCTGATTCTCCCCTTGATTGAGAGGATTCTCCAGATCCACATTTGAGACTGAGTGACTTCACAGGAACTAATCCATTGTGCATTTCCTTCACTAAATAAGGCACTTCTGTCATCAGATTAAATGATGATTTCCAGTGTTTTCAGGATCTGATATGGTGTGCAGCCCAGACCTTTAAGATTGTGACTAAAGGAAGTCTGTGAGCCTGCCCACCAGCTTGTTTATGTACTTTAACACTTTGCCCTACTAATGTAGCCTTGCCTATCAAAGAGGCATACATGAACATTCCCGGCATGGTCAAGAAGACTACTGCATCTTGCCCTGCAACTTAGGGAAGAGTAGAAAAAAGTATTAAGTTCCTGGGGGGGGGTTTAATACTTTTTATACCTACTTAGCACCCTCCTTTTCTGGTGGTGCCTGCAGCAACTTCAAAGACCAGGCAACAGCCCTCTACCCATAAAACAAAAGAGCTTATTGACATGAGTTGAAAGTTGTTTCCATCCCCTAGTTGTGAATAGTGGGATCATTAGCCATGTTAGGCTGAAGTCAGGCAGAAGGTAGGGTAAGGTGGCAGTTGAGAGATTACCCTCTTCAAAGAGGCTTGAGCTTTCATATACAACAGCCTGTTTGTCAGAGGTTATTTATCATGCTAGCATCTGTCCTATCCTACTTTCTGCCTAGTTCTGAATAGCGGATTACAAGCTTTTAGCCTCCTATGACTTCCATATGTACAAGTGCATTGTCAGTATAACAAACTCTTTATAAGAAATATCCAAAGAAGCCCTGTTAATGTGTGTTTCTGGAATATACAATAGCTAAAACATGCCTATGAACAGTTCTGGATGTAGCAGGTTCAATCTCCCATTTGACGGTCACAACTGTGTTCATGAGATGTCCTTCATGGCTACAGGGTTCTAGGTTTCCCAACGAAGTGCAGGGTACCATGGAGGATTTACCTATGAGGGAAATGATATTTTCAGTGTGAAAACAGACAAGACACTTCACAAGACACCAAAGCCATTTTAGGTTCCTTGAGGATTTACTCCCCAGCTCTCCAAAAGAGGTATTCTTGATATTGAGCCAGTCCTGTCTCTTCCTCCCCTCCTCTTTCTCCTGCATCTAGCCTATGCAATCTACTATGGAATGAATTAAGTCCTATATAAGGAAGCAGTCTTTGACCACACAATCTGTCTCCTACCTTCCTTCTATTAATGTTTGGCACAACGGCTGGAAGATACTCTCCATCCCCCAGAGTAGCTGTTCTTCTGTCCCATCTCTTCAACAATCCTCTGGCCCTTGATTTTCCAGCGTGGGTCAAAATTATAGTGTATAGTGGGTGATAGATACAAGTGCATATGGTTGCATGATCTGACTGCAGCTTTCTCCCTTATGCCACCTGCAGAATTCACTCTTTTCAGGGTTCTTTCTCACAAGATTTTGCTTTGGTTAAAGATTACCCTTTGCTTACGCTAAGAGGTTCCTTTGCACCTCAGGGAAAGA
>NW_005842538.1:972884-974054 GCF_000455745.1 Alligator sinensis
TCTGTCCCGATTGGAAGGCATCCCAGTTGGAAGGCACCCCCATTGATTCACATCTCTTGACCTTTAGGAAGCCTATTTTTATATCTCAGACCTTCCAAGGAAATAACTTGGATTTATGGTGGGTCAAATAGTACCGAGTTCTGTTGGTCTTTTGACAGCCCCCAAAACTCACCAAGGTGTTCTCAGTAATGGGCGTGCACCTCAAGGTGGTGAAGAGTAGCAATATATTTGTATCAAGACCCACTGGTTGATAAATGGGGCCGCCTCAGCAGTTGTCAGAGATTGTTGTTACCATAGTGTGGCTGTTTCATGCTTTAGGACTCCTGGAGAACATACAGAAGTCCAACCGAACTCCTGAAGAAAGGCTCAGTTTTATAGAAACTACTTTGAATGACGTGACGCCAGATAGATTCCACTGACCCTGCTGGTCATCACACCTTTATGAGATTTAGATCCTCTTCTCCATTCCTGGTCATGTACCTGCCTATAGTTTTGTGACACTGCTGGTCATCCTTCACCTGGAGGCATGTAGTCCTGACTGCAAGATGTCTAGTCTGTGAGAATGACCTCTGACAGTCATGACAATCCCACTAAGGTGGTAGAAAAACCTGTCCCTTATTGTGAGAAGCTACTCTTGCTCCCTTTACACCAGTGACCATCATGATCCACGTGAGTGTTGTGCGGGTTATAAGAGATAATCCATGATGATGATCTAGATTAGGGGTGTCAAATACTTTGGCCCCGCAGCTTGGATCAGAACCAAGGGGCTCTTTGTGAATTGGATTTGAACCCACCTTCAGTGGGGAGCTATAGCAGCTTTAACCCCTGCAGCTGCACTGTTTTGGCTGGGGTTAACACCACCATTTCTCATCCCACCATCACTAAAATGAGTCCCCAGCAGGGATCTATACCTGCCATTTTGATGGCAGAGCTTCCTGTATGATGCCATCCTTATTTTGCAGTCAGGAATGCTCCTGTGTGCTTTCCTGTCCACAACTGATTCTGTAGGAACTCTGCAGGACAAGACAGAATAGGGCCCCAGTGATCATGTTGGTCTCTGTATGCCTGGGAGAGTTCTAGTACCAGGACCTTCTGCTGATATCTGTAAGGATATCACCTCCACAGTTCATAAGTTGCTGACCTCTGGCATAGGGTACTTCAAGACTCTTT
>NW_005842538.1:974085-998081 GCF_000455745.1 Alligator sinensis
CAGACCTTCTGATCCAAGACAAAGGGAGGTACTTTATTCAGGTCCTCATGCCCTGTATGTCATAGCTCAGATGCTGGATTGCTCTCAGAAATAGAGAAGAAGTGCTCTTCCCCCATCAAAGATACCTATTTTTACAACAGAAAGGACTGAACTGTTGCACTTAACCTAAGTGGTATAGGTTCTCAAGATGGTTCTGGGAAAGGAACATCTCCAGTGATGATTCCTTTATTCTTTCTATGCCAGAATATTTACTAGATTTTATGGTCATGTCCATCAAGTCAGTTAAGGATCCCCTTGATGCCATTTCAGCCTATTTTTGTCCCTTTGAGACTTGTATGTGTGTTCTCATCCAGAAGTTTTGAAATTCCTCAAATGGACTGTTGAAAGCATTTTCCCCAGTAAAATACCCTGGCCTGTCATGGGACTTAAATTTGGTTCTCATATGTCTGATATGAGAGCTTGCCCTTTGACATGCTGGCAGTGTGCTCATTGCTCCATCACTTATCAGAACAGCTTTCCTGGTGGGCATTATGTTGATAATTAGGCAGTGTGATATCCAAGCGCATAAAGCAGATCCTCCGTATATTACCTTTTATCTAGATAAAAAACCTCTGAGGACACATTGCAAGTTCCTGCCAAAACTGGTCACTGAATACTGCCTCCAACAATAGAATCACTTGCTGATATTGTCCAAATCTCATTCCTTTATGTCTGAATTGTCATAATACATACTAGGGCTGTGCGAAACAGCACCATTTTGTTTCAACTTACGTTTTGATGGGACTGTTTCATTTTGAGTTTTGTTTCATTTTGAAACAGCTGTTCCGTTTCATTTAAGCGAAACAGATTTGCTGTTTTGACATTTCACCCACAGGCTATAATACCGAACCACGAAGCTGCTTATAACTTTGTCATTTTGTGGATGATTCAGTTGAAACTTGCAGGGATGGTAGCCCTTGCTGAGGGCATGAAGCCTCCCAAGTTTCAAGGAGATAGGTCCAGGGGTTTCTGGGAAACTGCACCTCACACTGCTGACAAGCAAAATTTGTGTCACGTGTGTGTGAAGGCACAGTAGCCCGTTCTGAGGCCACAAAGCCTGCCAAGTTTCAAGGAGGGGTGCACCTCAGGCTGCTGACAAGCAGAACTCCTGACATGGGTGACACTGTGTGTTAAGGCACAGTGGGGTGAAAAGTATAGGGATGGTAGCCTCTGCTGAGGCCATGAAGCCTGCCAGCTTTCAAGGAGATAGGCGCAGGGATTTCTGGGAAACTGCACCTCAGGCTGCTGGCAACCATAACTTGTGACACAGGTGACAGAAAGAAGGGCAGTTCAAACAGTGCTGCCTTTTATGCTGTTTTTCCATCCCTCCCCCAGAGCACTAGGATTGGAGGAGACCTCAGGGAAGGATGACAGTCACTGGCCAGCTACACGTCAGTATCAGAGCAGTTCTTCCCCCTCCCTCTTCTTACTTGCTGTTTCCCTGCAGGCAAGCGCAGCCCAGCTTAGGTTTCAAAACTTGAAACGTTTCGATACTTTCGGAAGTTCATTTCGAGGCTGTTTTGAAGCCTTCCGTTTCATTTTGATTTCACTGTTTCAAGGTCAAAACTGTGTCAAAACGAAACAGCTGGCAAAACTTCGCATAGCCCTAATACATACATAGTGTGAAAAGAGCTTTTTCCTTCTGTTTGGATGGGACTAAGTCTTTTAAAAAGTCCATATTTTTGTCTCCCTAGCTTACAGATCCAAAGATTCAGCAATATCAACAAAGAGATTTTTCCCATTGGGTATCTGTGTCTATCTGTGCAAAGATAGAACTACTTTATATAGTCAGTTCTAAGCCCAAGTGACTCCATAGCCACCTGGAGCTACATTCGTACCTTCACTAAATACTATGTAATTGTAGAAACATCCACAGCGGATTCTGCATTTGTGGTCTTTCAACATCAGTTGGCCTCTGGTAGGGGTCAGCAATGTTTTTCGTTTTGGGTCTGGCAGGTAGGCACTAGTTCCTGACAGCCCAGAATCATAGAGAGTAGGGCTGGAAGGGACCTCCTAAGGTCATCTAGTCCAACCCTCTGCCTGAGGCAAGATTATCCATATCCAAGCTATCCTATACAAATCCATTGTCTAACCTATTAGCAAAACTATGCAGTTAATTCTGAGAACCACAAGCCATAACACCCTAACCTGCCACAGGTAAAGCAGGGGGTCTGTGGTGGCCAGTGTCCTGCTCCTAGGAAGGTTGTTGGAACATGCTTGAGAAATCCAAGGATGAAGGCCTCCACCACTTCTCCCTGCTGCTGAGCTGTGGCACAAAGCAGAGAGAGCGCTCCCTGCATCAAAGCCCTGAGCACCCAACTGCAGCGTGGAGCAGCGCAAGGAGAGACCCCCACCGCTGTCAAAGTCTAAAGCCGCAGCTTCTTGGGTCAAATTCAGAGTCTTCACATACGTGGTTGATCTCTGGTCTAGGGTAGTCCAAGACCCACCTCCATACATGGGACTGTTTTGGAGGCACTTACAGTGAGGTGCATATGGACAGTCACTCTAAGGAGAAAGATGAGTTATTTAACTGGAGTTCTTCAAGTTATGTTGTCCTTGTGCGCATTACAGTCTGCCCCCATCCCTCTTTCTTCTGTGTTACAAGCATTGTAAGACTGCAGTTGAGGGGAAGATGAGGAGCAGGCACATGCCCCCCATCCCATCAGCATGGAGTCAGGAAGGGTGTGGGTTATGGCAAAAAGTTTATTAGGCTCAATGCTGTTGTGCCTGTGCACCTACAGTGAGGATGTTCATATAAGTAACATCTCAAAGAAGTCTGGTTACCGATAACTTCTTTTTATTTAGTTTTATAATGATAAGTATTCCTTTACAATTTTAAGTGATTCCACAGTGAACATGTATTTTTGATTAATAAAGTCTAGTAACGCATAAACTTTTCTTTTGAAAGTTACATTTTTTGTGGCCCAAATTGGTTTTAGTGCCCCATTAGTTTACATTTACAGAATCTCATCTTCTATGTATGAATTTATCCTCTATAATGTTTTCGTAAGAAACATAGTTCTTTCTTTTGTTAGGAAACAGTTGTCATGAATTTGAGACCTAGCTTTCTATTCTTCCTTTAACTGGGTTAGCATTTTATAGCTCTGTGCTTTAGAGCAGTATATATTAGTTAAACAGAATAAGGTTTGAGCTCTATGAGCAATGTGCCATAAGATATCATTATGAACTTTTAGAACAGTTTATGAGCTGTGAAATTAAAAGATTTATGAGGAATGTAAGAATAGTCTTTAGTTTTATGTATATTGCACCCACATTTTATCAAGTTTATGGTAGAAAACTAGCTTATAAAATGTGGTTCCTTCACAGGAACATTGCAGACTGCCATGTACATGTTTAGTATTGTCAGTTTTCCTTTGCTTTTTTGAATTTTCAAGCTGCAGTGGTTCTGGGCATGATAGTATCACAAAGCACAAAGGCATATAAAATACGTACTCCTTCAATTATTAAGATTTCAGCGGAAGCTTATTATGAGATGGAGAAAAATAAAATGCAAATTATATTTGACTTGTGAAGGAAAAAAGACACTTGCAACACAAAGCAGAGAAGGCCTAAAGCCTCATTTGTTTCTACAATTTTTTGGTAGAATCACAAATAAAAAGGAAAACTTGTTAGATTAATGTAAAACTTCACTAGAATTAGGTGATAGTTTTTCTTTTCTTCCCAGTTAGTGAGAAAACACCCAGTTTACTTTTTAGTGAGAAATGCATTCACTGATTGTTTTCTGAAACAAGTAGTTCATTAAGATCAGCTAAACTAATTAAAAATAAGAAAATGGGAACAACAGTAAAAGACATGGTAGAATGTTAGTACATTTCAGCAAATAGAAGCAGCATCAATACTGGTAAAAAGAAATTTTGTATTGTATACTTTAAAGAAGAGAAACTGCCAACTAATCTTATTTTTTTTATTTCCCAGCTTTTTCCATATTCCATTTCAAACATGAAAATAACATGTTCCTCCAGACTTTTACTCCTTTCCCTTCTGGCAATGTTTTCTTATCGGAACTTGAATTTGAACTTCAAACTAACGTTAATTCCCCGGTAGTTTTAATGTGTTTCATTTAAACCCCTGACATGTATGGAAAACTTGGTTACTTTCTGATGTGGAACCAGCAGAGGGAGCACAGAACATGTTTTTGCCTTAGAGCCACATGAGCCATGGCTGTGGTATGATGTTTGTTCATAATGCAGTGTGGGTATTTAATCGATTGATTTAATGCAGAATTCTGCTCATTGCCTTTTTAAAATCCATTTACATTTTAGACCCAATATCACAAGAATCTCAGAGGAATTACATAAATGCTTAATTCCCTCTCCCTTCAGTGTCCTCTTTTAAAATAAAACTGCTCTTCTAGGAATGTACTGCATATAGGATAACACACATGCTCCTAATATGTAAAGCCCCGCTGAAATCACTGGGGACTGCAGGAGCTTATGTCCTAGAGGGCCAGGCCTTAATTTATCTATTCATTAAAATAATGGATGAATCTTAATACCTTGTCCCTTAGACATCTAACGGGAACCATAACAGTGAGGGCATATGTTTTAAATTATTTCCCTCATTCTCAATAATTATACCTGATAAAACACTGTTTACCATTCCATAGCCAACAGCAACAGTTCAGACACTAGAAATATCTTTTTTTTATTATATCTTCCATTTTCAGCATTAGTTCTCTTCTCCAATATCAAACCTGTGTGAAAGAACAGTTGTATAGTTTTTTTAAGTCATTGGCTAGTGGGCTGGCCAACCAAGCGATTCCATGTAATGAATAAAGTGGCTGTTTGATCAAGAATGTCTGTGGTAGTGTTACACTATGCACATCATCTCAGACTACTAGAACAGTCACTTTTTCTTCCAATTATTACTTTTGTGCCCTAATTCAACAATTTCATCAATTGTTCAGATTCCCACTTTGTTTTCATTACTTAGATTACAGTAATTTGGCAAATGTTCTGTATTTTGATTCATTACCCTGTCATGACTTCTCATTTTAATAGAGTGCTTCTACTGCTCTATTTTGAACCCTTCTGAAATACAGTTTTGAAATAGACAATTGGATGGAAATATAATATTTTAAGCAAGAATAGAGAAACAGTTCTTGGTGGTTGGATTTCTGTAGCTATTTCAAGGGTCATGATAGGAATTCTCTGACCAACAGTTGGATCCAATCAGAAAGAACAGTCAAAATGGACCATTTCACTTTAAGGTTTTTTGGTGTTTGGGGTTCTGTTGTTGTTTTTAGGTTTTGTTTTGTTTTGTTTTTCCACTTTAAAAGCTGTTTTTCAGAGACTCAAGCTATAACACTTCAGATAGCACTCAAGAAATTTGAAGATTGTTCTGTGAATTTGGCATGATTAACACTATATAAGTTAATTATCATGAATATAACATTTGAAGAAAGAATTCATATTACAGTGCTAATATAAACTACATCAGTTTTCTCAGACAAAAACTGCTTAAAGATGGCAGATTGAGACTGAGGGAGAATAGCAGTAATTTAGGTTAAATTACATCACAATTGTGTAATTGTTGCAAAAAGGAACATTATAGCCTAGAAAATTCAGACTCAAGAAAATCTTCAGTTGTTTAAGGTATGGAATTGCACAGTTAGTCTAGAGTACCCAGTCTCAATCTCAAAATGTACAGATAAGACTACACTGATTTCAGGACTAAAGAATGGCATATCTTTATCACAGGAGTATGGTGATTGCATAATATCATAATGAAAGAGTTAAGATAGTTTTTTTGTTCCAAACAAAACACTTTTGTACTTTTTTTTTTAAGTATGCCCCTGCTCTTAATTTCCTGGATTGCTAATGCTTATTATTGGAATAATGGCACTATTGTATCGTACTGTAAATTACTGATACATATTTTTTATTTTAAGTTGTGATCTGAGAATTTCCCCTTTTTTAGCTGTTCAACATGTCATACAATCATAATTAAGAAGAAACCTAAAAGAATGTAAGGTTATGTACTATTTGAAACCTTTTTTGTTTTAAATTCTAGGGCTAGCTAGAGTCATCTTTTGGCTAGTTTGTACCATTCTGAGAAAACACAAATATTGGAGCGTACTAGCCTGTTAAATTGCTATGTTGCATCAGTAGTATAGCAGAAAGCAGCTAGAGTGTATTCTCCAAATTCCCTTCGCTATCTTCCTACCTTCACATTGTCTTGCATATGCACATGTGCACACACACACACAGGTCCTGTGTATCTCCCCCAGCTTCCTCACACTTCCCTGCAAAAAACACTCTGGTTTCACTTTGCTTCTTTTATGAATATCCCTGTAACACCTTTCCTAGCTTTCACACATTGCATTTTCCCTTCTTTTTTCCCACCTTATTCTGCATACACATGGAAACCTTCAGCTGTACACATTTTTGCTATTTTCCCCCCCTTCTCATACCTTCCCTGTTGAGTACTTAAATATTAACATTCATACTTTGCCACTAATGATAAAAAAAAACGTACAGAATTGTGCTTTGGTAAGTGATATGAAGTTTGAACAGTTACAATTATTTAGGACCATAAAAGGCCTGTAATTTGGTGGTAACCCCATTTAAAAACTTTTTTTTTTACTTTTAACTGAATAACTTGTGCCTTTTTCAGATGGCTTATTCTGTATCAAAGAGTAAATGCTGTGATCTTAGAGATAATGCCCTATATAACTTACATTTTAAATAACTGCATTACTGCCTTAGTTTGAAAATAAGATTTTTTTATTTAACTGAAGTTGCATCTGGCAGCTCTGTAACATTCACATTTCCCTCTACATTCAGATTGAACTGAATTTAACATAACTTTTCTGCAAAATTCAGGAGTAGGCTTTTGAAAGTGCAAAGTCTGTGAACATGCCAGCAGTTCTCAACCTTTTTGGAATCAAAGCACTCCTCACTGGATTTGAATAACCCCTGCATAACTTTTGTGAACTGAGTGGCACCCAATTTCAAAAAATAATTTATATATTACAGTGCTTACCTCCTTACACAGGGGCTGGGCAGTAGGAGTTGGAGCTCATTGAAGCAGGGACAAGCCTGAACCTTACATATCTGCTTAGCTTAATAATCATTATCTCTCTCACACCTCACTCAGACACCCTTCAAAGGATCTGGTAGCACTCTATTGTTCTCTGGCACTGTGGTTGAGAATCACTGAGGTAGATAAATAGCTATTCTTTGTTTTAATCAAGGTTCACTTTCATCATCCTCTACTACAAGCAAAAACTTTTCATTCCACACTATGCTTCTAGTTCACAGGCCAAATTCATGTTATACTGGGAATGCAGTTGGTGCCACATAGCTAAAAGCTTTAAAAGAAATCTTCTAAACTATTACTTGGGAGAAAATATTTCATTTCTTTTAGGCTTTCATTTCTTTGGTTCTTCAACATATATAGCATCCCAAGGTGGCAGTATGCCAGATAGCTCTTTCTCTTTCACATGACTCCTCCCATGCCTCTCCAAGAGCAGTCTGTGGAGAGAAAGCTTAAATCACACTCGTTGTTTGTACTGCCTTGTTTAAATGGGCGAGACAGTTTGGTGTTCATATAGTGCCTATAGTGCGATATTTACTTTTCATACATTTATAAAGAGACAGTTCCTGCCTCAAAGAATTTCCAGATGTCTAAAAACTATGTTATGCTTATAAGGTTTTTGTCTTAATAGAGAGTGGGCATGTCTACACGGATGTTTACTGCGCAGTTGACTAATTAACTGTAGAGTAAATGTCTCACTGTCTGCATGTGCACCCCTATTAGGACGCACAAAACTAATAAACTTCTCTGCAGAGTAGTACTTGTAAATACAAGTAGTACCCTGCGGCAGTTTTTTTGTGTGCAGCAGCACGCGTGTAGATGCTGACCGGCTGGCTGGCACAAGGGCTGAGCAGCTGTTGGCACTGAGCCCAGTTGGAGCAGCAGGCTGACCCCTCTGGGCTTTCTGCCAGGTAGGGATACTGCGACCTGGCTCAGTGTGCTGCAATCCAGGCACACGTGCAGATGCGCACCCGGGAGCAGTAAAATGCAGACCAATAAGCTCTGCAGTTTATTGCTGCCCCCTTATGGCATGTGTAAATGTATCCAGTAATTTCTACAGAATTACCTGGAATATGCAATGAAATGTAAAGCCTAATTTCAAAAGTTAGCTTCAACGGCCAACGTTATTGGTGTCTGTTAATAGTCACCTTTTTATCTTGAGATTTCTCCAAAATTTTCAGGGCAAAAAAAGGATGAGTGCTTTTAAAGGGGCAAGTGCTTCTGTGAGGTTCATTTGTCTTTGAGAGACCTAATCTGTTAGAATGAGGTTGGACCCACAGTGTTGCTCTCTGTGCTAATTTGCCAGCTATAAAAGTGGCCTCAGTCTTGAGTTATTTTTAACAACTTGAAACTTAATTTTAATAATACAAAATCAAATTTTGAAAATTCATTGTTGTACTTGATAAATCATAAACTCCATCCTGCCATCACTTTTAATATTCTAAAAATAAACACAAAGTCCAAACATTACCAGTATTTTCATGCTAACAGTTGCCTTGATTTTTCATTGATTTGCACTTAGAGCACAGATTCATAGATTCATAGATTGTAGGGTCGGAAGGGACCTCAGTGGGCCATCTAGTCCGACCCCCTGCCCCTGGCAGGCAAGAAAAGGATCACCAAACCAGGATCTTCACATCTTTTTTCAACACTTCTGTTTCAGAATCTTTTTTCCCCTCCAACAGTTACTGTTCTACATAGTGCAGGGGATGCTGGTTGCAGTGGAAAGACTAATATTTTCAGCCTGTTGAATGCTAAAAAAGAAATCTCAAACTCTGGTCTTGCAAAGAAGAAATTGATTTTTAAATATACATGTACTTAAAAATGTAAGGGTACATGTATGCCCATTTTAATTTTAGATCATGATTAATTTCTAAAATTTTACAGTTCACCTCTAAAAGTCAAATCTATGTAGAAAAGCTCACCTAGGCAGTAATGGGTAAAGATGTATAGTGAACAGTAATGACTACTTAGTAGCTTAGATCTGGATATCCTAAATGAGCAATAAGCCTTTATAAAATTCCTAAATGGGGGATGCTACAGCATGTCTTTAGGATGAACCACTAAGAGCATAAACGTGTGACATTTAGATGCCAGTGAAAGTTTAGTCGAAAGTAAACCTGTAATGGTGGCCAACATGAATGGAATTAATTATAAGGTGTGTCTGTCACTCCTACAATAGAAACCAAGGCAATGTGCTCCATAGTGGGAAGGCTGGTTATTTTTTATATTTTTAGCAGTGAGTCTGAGATCCTAGATTAAGACTTTTACTCCAGTTCCAAGTTGAAAGTGTTTGTATATTGTTGGGCAGATCTATTTTACAAGCCGTTATTTGAAAGTGGAAAATGAAATGTGATCAGTTACATTTCAGTTATATCTATGCAGGTTCTGTTATCTAGGATGGTGCAGGCAGAGATGTTCCTGGTTGAGCAAGGGGTAGATCAGATGACCCCCTGATCAAATCTATTTCAGATCTTTTTTTTTTATTATTCCATTATTTTTGCAGAGGATTTGACAATGACTAGATCAGAAAGTATTTGTTCAGTTTGTTTGTCAAATAATTCTATAAAACGAGCATCCATTGCTTGGGGAATAAAGACAAGTTGCTAAGCAGACTTTTATGAATTTGCAGGGAATAGAATTCACAAGTCAGTGAAATATTACCACTTTAGGTATACACTGTTTAGGTGACACAAAAACATTTTCTTACATGCACTTTTCCCTCAAAAATGAGTCCCCCAAAACTGGGAGGCATGTTTTAAGTGGGGAAATTGAAGACATGATGCATGCTTTGCAATTGCTAAGATGACTGCTGCTTGTGTCTGCTCAGCAAACTGAAGACATGGAGATTTATTTTAACCCTTTCACAGTTGTAGCTATTGGCTGAGCACTGTTGTTTGTGCCTGAAACAGTAGGTAAGATTTTGGTAGTATCTTGATGGGGCTTGTGGTTTGGAAACAACACTTGAGAGAGAGAGAGAGAGAGAGAGAGAGAGAGAGCAGCTTATGTAAAGAACTACTTGATATAATGATCTAATAGTCTAGCTACTTCCATTTGCAACACTCTGGGGCCATACCTTGTGCGATACAGAATAAGTCCTCCTGGGAGCAGGGAGTATGGCACTGCAGGAGGCAATTTGCCAGACCAAGAAGTTCCTTATGCCACACTTCCTAGGCGCTTTGCATTGCCAGGAGGACTTATTATAAATCTGTGCCATACAGTTGGCTGTCAGCATTGAAAAATCTTTTTTCCCACATCTGGTTCTAAAAAACATGGTGTGTTTTATATGGGAGTGTGTTATAAGTGAGAAAATACGGTAGATACAAAAAACATGGAAAGAACCACTGAAAGTCTCTCTCAGCTTTATGTGTTAAATTCATACTTTAAAATATAAAGTTAAATTTTAACAGTTGCTATTTCACTTTTTTAATTATTTCAGAATTCTTGGAATAATGCTGTAGTTTTAGTTACTCAAGTTTATTTTACAGTTTAAGTGTCTGAAGCCATTGCAAAGCTATAAATTTACTTACTAGAAAGAACTACATCTGATAAAGTTACTCTGTATATCAGAAATATCAGTAAGGAAATTAGTTGTCACAACCTTATCAAGAGAAAAAAGGAGTCATCAGCAGTTTGTGGGTCTGTTTCTTAGTTATTCTAGTAAGTTGTACATAAGTGATGCAAAGAGTACCTTCCACCTAAGTTGGCAAGCCAGTCAATTGACTGGTCAAATATTGTCAGTTGACCATGGAATTGACTGAATATTTTTCACTGGTCAAAGATTATAGCAGTTTTTGAAAAAATAAAATCCAAAACCCCTACATTTTTTTGTACAGCTACTCCTCACTTAACATCGTAGTTACGTTCTTGAAAAATGCGACTTTAAGCAAAATGATGTTAAGCTAATCTAATTTCCCCATAAGAATTAATGTAAATGGGGGGGCTAGGTTCCAGGGAATTTTTTTTCACCAGACAAGAGACATTATATACATATACAATAAATATTTTAAATAATTGTAAACAAACAATTTAATACAAGTATAAGTTTTAAATCATTTATACAATCACAATGAAGTAGAAATGTTCAGGGAATACTTTTACCGACACAGTGTAAACAACAATGGCTGCCACACTGAAGTGGGAGCATTGCTTGGCTTACGTCACAAAGTAGTTACCTACTAGCAGGCAGCAGCCAAACAACATTATAACCGAACATTGCTCGACTTTAAACGAGTATGTCCTCTAATAGATCAGTGGCATAATAATGAAACAATGTTAACTGGGACAAGGTTAAATGAGAAGTTACTGTAGCTTTCTTGACAGAAACATGATTTTTAATTGTTTTTGACACATTTCGTAATGGAAAATTTGTGCTTTTTCTCTCTATTATTTGAACATATTTTTTACAATTTTTGACCAATATTTGATAGGTCAGTTGACTGAACTTTATTTGATCAGTCAAATACCCAACCCTGCTTGCACCTAGCATTACCCAAAAGGTAAATGTTATCTTTTTGCACTGGACATAGCAGAAACTATTCTATTTGGCTTCTTGAATTGCCCTTGCCAGTATACGGTTGTTACCTATATTTTGCACTTCTTTGAATAGGAGTCAGCATAGAATAGAAGCGGGTGATTTTCTCATAGAAACCAACTCGTTCCATCTCCTGTCAAGTTGCTGTACCACTGCCCTGTCTTGCACCTGGCTGACATGGCTGGCCTCTGTTCTTCTTCCTGTAGTAGAAATAGAAGACAAGTTTCTGAGCCTCAGATTCTTCACCTAGGAAAGGATAATGATCCTAGAAGCTGTAGTGGGCCCCTCTTGAAGCAGAAATGTATCAAGGGCAATCCCAGTTGCTCTGTGAAATTCTCACCAATTTTCTCTCTCTCTCTCTGATGCACTACACATACACATACGCACACACAAGTGAGAAAGAGGTGGATCCCAAGACAGCTTGCGTGAAGAAGCACAGAGAGAACAAGATTAGATAGTGCACGGACTGCAGGAAAGGAGAAAACTAAAATAAAATGGAAAAAGTAGAGAAAAGGAATAATGAGGGAAGAAACAGAAGAGCAAAAGGAACAGTGACAGGATGAATTAAAAAACAGTAGGAATCTGAACAGTTGCAAGTAATTAAATGCAAATACTGAATTATTATTCATGAAAGGAAGATTTCTCTGCTTTTGATGGACTTTGTTATTTTTATATTGTGCTCATGCTTTCCTGTCAGGGAAAAGGTTTAACTCTGGTTTGATAAAGAGCAATATACAAACAAATGCATTAGATTGCACCAAACCAAACGTACAGAATTTTTTTAAATATTATCTGGAGGAGGACAACTTGGAAACGACAATATTGGCACACACTCACACACACACTAACCCAGTGATTCTCAGTGAGGATACCATGGCACTGGGGGCGTGCTTTGAGCTCCTTTTAAGGGTGCCACAAGGGTGCAGCTCAATACTAGCACAGTCAGGTGTGTGAAAACCTACATGACTCACAAGATGAACCCAGAATTTCCCACAGAAACCCATAGTGTCAAACACATTCTGCAACAGAAGAATTGCTTTGTTATTTTGCTGTAGTCAAGACATGAGTGAAAGCAAAGAACTGACATATTCTGTGGGGTCTCTTGAGTCTAAAAGGGTTCAGAACCACTACATTAACCTCTTCATCCAGAGTTAGCAAAGAGAATTGGATAGATCCCTGTTTTTTCCGGGTGTGACTATGTTCCCATGATAACTAAGGTCAAATGTTTATGAATGTGTGTAAGCAACTCCTTCCCAATTATTGGTGTCTGCTGTTTTAGGATCTTTCATATGTTCTTAAATGCAAAAGTGTCAAACCATATGTCCCATGGGCTGGATCTGGCTTACAGAGCTTCTGGATCTGGCCCACAGGCTACCTATGGGCCACCAGGATTTGGGGAGTGTGGCCCAGGAGAGTGGCCTGCAACAGAATCGGAGGCCCTTGGGCCCCAGCGGACATGGGGATTCATGATGGGAAGGCAAGCAAGGGCTGACACAGCCCTGGTCATCCTCTGGCCAATTTGCCCATTGCCACCACCCTAGCTTCAGCTTCTCAGCTGCCAATGCCAGTACCTCCACTGCTGCATGCTCTGTGCAAAACCCAGAACTACTGCCTTAGCATGAAACATG
The DNA here is from genome assembly GCF_000455745.1 of Alligator sinensis. Classification (NCBI taxonomy): domain Eukaryota; kingdom Metazoa; phylum Chordata; order Crocodylia; family Alligatoridae; genus Alligator; species Alligator sinensis. The sequence continues at coordinate 987,346 of NW_005842538.1, forward strand.
TTAGCAGTAGCTGCTCCAGCTCTGGCATGAGGATCATTGCAGGAGCTGGAGCCATGGCCACGTGCACTGGGTGGCAACTGGAGCTGCCATTGTTGCTGGAGCCTCCCTGTGCCTGGGGCTGCATCTAGCCCCTAAGGAGCCCCATGGTCCAGATCCCTCCCCTGTCCCCCACCCAAGGGCAGGAGATAAGTTTGACATCCCTACTCTGATGTACTTACAGAAATTGTCAGTATTGACAATGCACTGAAATATTTTAGGCATATTTACATACTGTCTGAAATGTAGCATTCCTATTAATTTTTTTCTCCAATATGTGGTACACATGCAGTGGTATTGGCCATCAGTTCTGTCTTTCTATATTCTATCTTTCTGTGCATCTTTTTGGTATGTTTTAATGTTGCTGTTTGGAGGGCAGAAACCCACTTGTGTTAACATTTATGGCTAAAGAGCAGAACGGTGATTGTGGTGTGGGAGGTATAGCGATGGTAGCCTGAAACTATTTAGCATGGGCAACAATGGCAATGAACACATACTGTGCAGATTCCAGCATCAGTTAGCAACCTGAGTCCAGGCCTAGGTTTTCCAGCGGACATATACACCCTGTGCCACATTTTCATTCCTCTTGCTGCTTGTGCTAGCTAAATTAAAGCTATCATAAATAAGCTTGCCCATGTTACAATTATCCATTGCTTTGCTATTCAGATGTATCCTTAAAAACATAGATTCTCTCAAATTAGGCATATCATATTCTTTTCAGTTTATGTTCAGTATAATAGGACCATAGTTACTGTTATGGGGGGACAAATGTATTCTGCATTTTTTGGATGCTACAGATAGCAAAGTATTCAAAGATTAGTTAGGGTCGAGGTTCACCAAGCTATTTACAAAGGAGGAAAGAGAGAAATCATATGAAAATTGAGCATAAAAAAGATAATTAAGTAAAATGAGAAGCAGAGCAGGCAGAAAAGGGGAGATCATAAATAAAAAATAGAGAATATGCATTCTCTGTGTAAGGGAAACAGTGTTACCAGCAAAGCTTTTTGTATCCTTAAGCTGCCCTACAGAATAGGTCAGAGGACTCCTTAAACCCAGACCCCATCTTTCTGTGCATCTTCTGGACATTCAGCTTAATTTGGGGTCATCATTTGGCCCTAAGAGGAATTTTGTCTAAGACAATACATATAGCATTACCAAAAGAAAAGGTTATTTTCTATGTAAAACGAAAGAAAAACTGATTCTGCCTATAGCCCTATGCTTCCAGGAATCTTACTAGACCTTTAAGTTGTAAATGTTTTTCATAATGCTGACTGAATACACTGGTCAGGGGCCTGAACCAGTTCCTCTCCTTGCTTTTCATAGCCCATTATAATAATCTAAATATCCTCAAGACTGATTACAAGCCAACTTCCTCTATTTAAGATTACTGAAAAGGATATAGCTTCAGACTTTGATAGAGGGCAATTCTAAGCTAAATTAAAAGCAGAGTGATTCATTATACTACTGTTTTAATAATTCAAAAGCTTTGATAAATTGCTAAGTAAGTCCTAAGCGACAAATAGTATTCTTATTATTTATAAATGCAAGATAAAGGAAGCTCTCTTGTTCTTGAAACAGATTTAAAGAAAATAATTCCTTATACGTGACTCATGACATAAGTATGCCAAAGGAAAGCCTTCCCTCCCTGCAACAAAGAATTCCAGAATTATAGATAAATAGGACTGAAATGAACCCTGAGAGATGATCTAATCCAGAGATGATCTAATCTAATTCCCAAACTGTGGTATGTGTAGGGGTACACAAGACATCTGGGGATATGCAAGACAGCTTGGAGGGAGGTACCCTGAAAAAATTGGATAATGGCAGTTTTAATTTTCCTTATAATAATTATTGGCCTTTAAGGGCTTAAAATGTAAAATATGCTGAGAGGGGTATATGCTGGTAGGGTATGCGGGCAGCTGGTAAAGCTGGAAGGGGGCACAAAATAACAAAAAGCTTGGGAACCTCTGATCTAACCCAACCCCCTGCTCAAGGGGGGGATCATTCTTGTCTAAACCACCCAGACAAATGTTTATTTAACCTGCTCTTCAAAACTTCCAATGACAGAGATTCCACAACTTCCCTAAATAATAATCTGTTTCAGTGTTTTAACAACTCTGATGGTTAGAAATTTCTTCCTAATATCTAACCTAAATCTCCCATGTTGCAATTTTAGCCTGTTACTTCTTGTTCTGCCCTCAGTGGGCACAGAGAACAATTGATCAGTGTTTGGTTTATAACAACCCATTTTGTATTGGAAGAATATTGACTAATGTAAGTATACAGTTCTTTCCACGTTTCTATCTTGAAACCAATTATCAAGTTTAAGAAGGTCATTTTTAGTCCTAATTCTGTTCTCTAAATCGCCTTCTGTCACAACCATGTTAGAGTAATCTACAAATTCACAAAGTGTATTCGTAATTCTATCCTCCAAGTCATTAAGGGAGATACTGGGTGTGTCTACATTGCTATTAATACTCAGCAATAAACTCCAGTGCATATTGCACCAAAATTTATTGCTCCCAAGCATGCCATTTGAATGTACACTTGGGACTGCAGCATGTTGAGCCAGGTCGGAGCAGCCCCAGCCGGCAGGAGACTGGGGGAGCGGGGTCAGCCCGCCAAGCTGGGGCTGCTCCAACCCAGCTTAACGTACTGCAGAGAGGCTGCAGGGGCACAAGGTGCTCCAGTACAGAGCTAGTCGGCAGGCAGCCCCCGTACTGAAACACCCTTGTGCCCCATCCAGCCTTGTCAGCGTCTATACTTTCATTGCTGTGTGTGAAAAAACTCCGCAGCAGGATAGTACTTGTATTTACAAGTACTAACCTGCTGCAGAGTCTATTAGTTTCCTACGGCCTAATAGGGCTGCACATGTAGAGGCCGAGCCATTTACTCCGGAACTAATTATGCAATTCTGCAGTAAATGTCTTGTGTAGACACACTCACTGAATGGTACTAGACCCTGAATAGATCCCTGAGGGAGCCCTTCTTGATACATATTTCCATTTTGATACTGAGCCATGATCCCTACTATTTGAGTATATTCTTCCAACTAGTTATACAGCTACCTCATAGGAGTTTTATCTAGACCAGGATTACCAAACATAAGAGCTTGCAAGCTGGATCTGGCCTACAGAGCCACTCAATCCAGCCCACTAACCTGCTAGTGAGTTACTGGAAGTTGAAGGGGGGGGGCATGGCCTGCCACAGAATCCAGGACCCCTGGGCCCCAGTTGACATGGCCATTGACGTCAAAATTGCAAGTTGTCCTCCAGATGCTTTGCCTGTTGCAACTGCTGCAGCCCTGGCTCCTTGGCTGCTGGCTGTGTCATCACCTCATGCTGGAGATGCTACCCACAGTCCTTTTGCCAGAGCTAGAGCTGCATGGAGCACGTACCAGCTATAGCTCTGGCACCAGGCACATGGTGGGAAATAGAGCTGCACTGCGTGCCCTTTGCTCAGGCTGGAGCTACCACTGCTGCATGCCCCAGCTGGGAGACAAAGTTGCTGCTGCTGCATGTCCCAGGATGAATCTGGCCCACAAGGAGTCCCAGGATCTAGATCTATCCTGGGACACAAGGTGACTTTGACACCTTTGATCTAGGCCTTGTTTTCTTAGCTTATATATGAAGATGTTGTGAGATACAATATCAGAAGCCTTACTAAATTCAAGGTTTGTCACATCCACTGCTCTTGCCAAAGCCTGTAACCTTATCACAGAAGGAAATCGGGTTGATAAGGGATTATTTGCTCTTAACCCATCTCAGCTATTATTTATCACTCTGTTAATTTCCAAGTGCTCAGAATCACTTATTTAATGATGTGTCACAATAGATTGATGGGTCTGTAATTCCCTGGATCTTCCTTGTTCTCTTTGTTAAAGATGGGTGTTTATTTGCCCAATTCCAGCCTTTTAGGATGTCACCTGAGTTCCATGAGTTCTTAAAGATAATAGTCAATGACTGCAATTATACAAATCAATTCCTTGAGTAATCCAAATTGAATTTCACCAGGCCATGCTGATTTCAAAACACTCACCTAACCTAAGTAATCTCTCACCTGTTCATCTCCCTGCTCTTCAACCTCCTGTCCTTGCTAACTGTGATTGTTTTCTGAGATTTGACCTTTCCTGTGAAGACCCAAGTAAAAAGACATAAAGCACTTCAGCATTTTCTTTGTCATTTATTAACTTCCCCTCCACATTTAGTAAAGTAGGAACCTAAGTACCACCATACTGGGTCAGACCAATGATCCATCTAGTCCAGTATCCTGTGTGCTTTAGAGCAGAGTTTGGCAACCCCAAGGATGCATGCCAGAGCATGGCATTCAAAGGCATTTTGCTTGGTACGTGCACCTTGGGGTGTACAGCGGGGAATGGGCTGGGACTGCCCTGTTATAACAAGGATCGGGCCCCTCCTAGTTTCCCTGCTCTCTGCCCAGAGGTGCATGTACACCCACTACCAGCAACAAACCAAGCCAGGGCTCTGCAGGCCCCAGTAAAGCTGCTTTCAGCCTCCTAGCACCTGCCACAAGCAGCATGGGATCTGAGGTGGGCAGCAGAGGCTCCCCCCAGAGCCTGGGCCAGCTGGCAGGTGGCTGAAAAGCTGTAAGCAGCTGCACCAGGGTCTGTGGAGCTTTGACCTTGCTGGTAGCTTCCACCCAGTGCACACGCACCTGGGGCCAACAGCAGGGGAGCCACAAGGGGCCAATCCTTGTTGTGGCAGCAGAGCCCTGGCCTCTTTCCTGCTGTCCACCCTGAGGCACATGTGTACCCACTGCCAGGAACAAACTGAGCTGGGGCTCGACGGGCCCCAGTGCAGCCGCTTGCTGCCTCCCAGCCACCTGCCACAGCCAACACAGCCTCTAGGCCAGCCCCTGCCGGCTGCCATGGAGCCTGAGCTGCTCACAGCAGGTGGTGGGAAGGCTGCAAGCAGCTGTACTGGGCTCGGCGGAGCCCCAGCCTGGCTTGTTGCTGGTGGTGGGTGCACACACACCTCAGGGCAGACAGCAGGGAAGGGGCCCAGACGGCACTGCCGCAACAAAGATCAGGCCCTCCACAGCTTCCCCACTATCCGCCCCTGGCATGCCAACATGTTCCAGGTAGAGGTTGCAGGTGTTTTTGGCACTGCCCAAAAATGTTGCCAACCCCTGCTTTAGAGGGAGAACATTGAACTGGATATATCTAGAGCAGGGGTGGCAAATTATTTCACCTGGAGGGCCACTTAACAATTTTTGGTCAGCTATCAAGGGCTACAAGGGTAGTCCCACCCCTTGACAGGTGCCCTGTCCCCTGGTTGTCATCTTGGGACCAGAAGTCCCGCTCCAAACTCCTGACCTTTGCCACCTGAAGTCCCTCCCTTTGCCCCGGAACTAATCCTTTTGGAAGGTGCAGGGGGTTGCCATCTTGGAACCAGAAAAAAACCCAACAAATCATATACTAAGAAAATCAGATACCTACTGCAACATATTTTATGTCAAAACATGTTTTTGTCCAATATATGTGGTTACATAATGTATATAGATGTGATTGCATAATAGCTCAAAAACAGTCTTACTCTTGTATATTATGTGTGAGGAGGTAAGGGTGCATGGGGGGGTGGCTGGGGGAGTGTGGTTTTGGTGTCAGGGCATGTGGGAGGGTTTGTGTGTGTGTCGGTATGGTGGGGGTGGGGCTGTAGGAGAGTGTGTGGGGGCTTTGGGAAGGTGTGAGTGTGGGGGGGGGGATGTCAATCCTCAGAGCCCCCAAAATGTGAGTCGCCGGAGCTGCATGTGATGGCAGGGATTGGGGCCAGCCCTGCCCAGTCCCATAGCATGCAGCGCCTGTGCTCCTGCAGCGTGCAGAGCCAGCCTGGCCTGGCCCCATAGCACACAACTCCTCATGTTCCCAGCCCCCTTTCTCCCAACAGGAGTCCCTGGCCCCCAGCCCAGTGGGGCCCTTAACTGAATTTCCACTCTTGCAGGGAGGTAGGGATGGGAAACAGCCACAGGTCACCAGGCAAAAGCTTCTACTTCTTGTCTCTAGCACCCCCTATCTTGAGGTTGGGGATGGGTCAGGCCAGGCTGTGGGGGGAGGGAGGGGTTGGTAACCAAAGTCACCCCTCCTGCATGGAAACACTGGCTTTCAGAGGGGCAGCCAAGAGCCAGGACCTGTGATAATTGTTTCAGCTTGCGGAGGGGCTCTGCAGGCCAGATGGAATTGATAGCGAGCCGGATCCAGCCCGTGGGCTGTATTTTGCCCACCCCTGATCTAGAGTGATCTATCTCCTATTCATTACCCTTTCTGGCATCCACCATTATTGGTTTAGAGATGCCAAAGGAAACATCTCCAAGCATTCTGTTCAGTGCTGGATTATGACATGATGAGGCCCTAGGCTATGTCCAGTTTAAGAAGCCCCATAGGATAAAAATAATCCACGAAAATGGATTTTCATGAAATTTTTAAGATGAATTATTGTTATATCTGCACAAATTTATGAACTCAATATGAACAATAACTGTGGAGCCATATGTATATGTATTTTTTTCATATTAGAAAGAAAATGTCCAGTTTTGTTTTCTTATTTAGAGGCCTAGTATATTGTGAGGCCCTAAACTGTAGCTTATATAGCTTAAGTCTAAATGCAGCACAGATTCTGTTCAAAGTGTATACATTTCTCTTGGTCTTCCTTTTCTAATGCACTTATAGAATGCTTTTCTGTTGCTTTTCTGTGCCTTGCTAACATATTCAGTTTGCAAACCATAAAGTATTGTCATCAGATACCTAGTTAGAAGTTACTACCACTGCTTAAAACTGGGACCATAATATGTACCGTAGTCAATACATTCCATTAGTGATTCCAGAGTGTAGTGTTAACCCCTCAGTATCATTTCTGAACACCATGATATAAATATAAGGGCTTGGTCAGTTCAGAAAAGAAAAAAATAATCAATTTTCTAATTCTTATAACAGCTTTTTAAAAAATTCACAACTCGGATGTTATACTTTCCTCATATGTGGAGTGATGTGACTAGGGCACAGTGACTAGGGTAGCCAACTCAGATGCCAATTTGGTTGGAGAGTGGGAACGGCTGTGGTTGCATTGGTAGTGTGGCAACAACTGGCGGTCACTACTGCTGCCTAAGTCAACAGGGGCATCAAAGTGTAACAATGCCCCAGCTGCATAATTACACTTCTGCAAATGTGTGCACTGAACTTGCATAGTAGCTTTAATAGAAGAGATGGCATTGCATGAATACCAAAAGTATGTTGCACCAACTAGATGTCTGAAGCTTACTGGATACAATAAACACATCTCCACCTAAAATGTTCCATGTTCTTTACCTATATGAATCCATCATTTTTTCTGGAAACTTGGAGAAATGTTGTATATGAAAGGTAGAGTAGAGAAAAAATTCAGTGTTTTAAAAAATAATTTTTAAAATTTAAATACATTAAAAAATAACCCTTTTTAATAATAGAAAGTATCTTTCAACATCAGAAGTCAGCTCAAGCGCTATAAATATTACAGTATCATGTACTTTATTAAATATATATTATTTTCATTTTTGACCATTAAGAAAATGCTAGTACTTTTTAAAATGCAAGTATTTTAATTTTCTGTTGTTCAGAAAACTTTTGCTATAATTAATTTTGGTTTCAGTTCAATGAGGAGGTGCAGAGGGAACAATTTCTTCACTTGGACAAGTTGGAATTAGCTAAGGATAGAAAACATGCTTTGGTAAATTTATTTCTCCTTACATATCCGGCATGTTTTAAAGTTCTGTTTAAATATTTAAAGAGGAATTTGTGTATTTTTTCATTGAAGTTTCTGGATTTTTAATCGAAATCTTATTTTAATCCAAAAGCAAAGAAGCTTGGACCATAAGTAAAAATTATTATCTAGTAAGTAAAGTGTATATCATGCATTTTTTCCTAACATAAAATGTAAACAATCTAAATACAAATAAATTTGTATAAATAAGAGCGTTCTAGTGGTTAGGGAAAGGAAGTACTATTCTCATTGCAAACACTATATTTAATTGCAAGTCAACATGTTTTAGCAGTTATACCAAATGACAGAAATAAATCAACCAACCGCCCCTTACTGCCTCCCCTACCCTTTGCCCCTCAACCATTTCTTTTCCTGTTACAGTGGTGGCGGGGATGGGACAAATTTAAGACAACCCTCTAATAATTAGATTCTAGACATGGAAAATTATAACAAATCTATCATTTGTTTTATAATTTATCTTGGATTCAGGTAAATACAAAACTTCAAGGTTCTCAAGTAGGATTTATAATTTTCTTTTTAAACAGCCTAAGCCAGGATGTCAAGCTTTTCCAGCTCCCTGAGTTGGATCAGGACCATGAGGCTCTTCATGGGCCAGATTCAGACCTCCCTTCAGCAGCTGGGAGAGTAGATTCAGGGACCTGTGGGGGCTAATGCAGCCATTGCTCACCCCTTGCTTCCAACATGTGTTTCAAGCAGGGCTCCATATCCCAGATTTCAGTGGCAGGCCCTACTCACCCAGTCCCAAATTCAGAGCCTCCCTAGGGCAAGGTGAAACAGATCAGAGGGCTGTAAGTTTGACACTCCTGCTGTAAGCAGTATAAGCTTGGTGTCTGTTCTGTTAACCTAGTGGTACACTGATATCTGTTAACATATTGTATATTAGAAGTCACTCATTTCTTGGGGAAGGAAAGGAGGACAAGCTCACAGACTGAATTTTTCTTGGGGAATGCTCAGCTTATTTTTTTTTAACCAGATTTAGCCATGGATGTACTGTTCAGTGAAAATTATTTACATGACAAGTCTTTCTGTTCAGTCCTCTTGATGGTACCTTGTGTGGCAAGAAAAATATAATTTTCCATGCATTCATAACTAAAATAGCAAAGGAAGAGACTATCAGCCACCTACTAACCCACTACTGGTTTCCAGGAAGAAAGATTATGTTTAATAAGACCTTAGAAAAGTGATGTTTTCTGAAGATACTTTTTTCACTCCTTGGCCCTGGAGAAATCTTGCTCCAAAAAGAGATTTTCCCTTCTTTCTTACTGCCACAACTCTGTCTGACATATCAAGCTCCTGAACTGTCTTCAGTTTTCACTAGCACTCTCATCTTGAAAGATTCCTTTCAGAAGCAGCTGTGTAATTACAAATTCTAGTCAAGAAACCTAGAAACTCTGCTGGAAACTTGTCAGATCCTACAAAAAAAAAAAAGATTGTCCTTCCCATTCCATTTTGCCCAGCTACCACTTTCCTTTAAAAAAAAACTTTTAACATTCCATTGCTCTCAAGAGGCCCTGAAGAAATAAGTCTATCATTGAACACAAAAACAAATTAAACACAAAAAATTCCAACTGCTGGCCTTATCTCTCAGTAGTGCCTGCTGTTTCGTTAACACGTGGAATGTAAGATTTGAGGCACAATGATCATATGTGCTACAAGATGGCCTTATATAACATATTTACCAATTCTGGAGATATTCTATATAAAAACACGGATCCAAGGAACTGCTTTCCATCAGCAAAAGTAGCTTGGCTTGTAAGATCTGTAAGTTGTGTAATTTGGATTCAGTGTACTTAAGAGTTTCACCAGTAAAGAAGACAGTGCTTAAAGTTCCATGTATGAAATACCCAGGGCGCATCTACATGTGCCTATTAATGCACAGCAGTAAACTGCAGAGCTTATCGCTTCAGCGTTTAATGCTGCTATGCATGTCTTCATGTGTACCTGGAATCACAGCACGTTGACCCAGAGCAGAACAGCCCCGGCTGGCAGGGGACCCAGGGGATCAGCCTGTCAGCCTAGGGCTGCTCTCCCCTGCTCAACGTGCTGTGGAGGGGCTCACTGGGGCACAAAGGTTTTTAGTGTGGGGTTAGCTGGCTGGCAGGCCCCACACTGAAGCATCCTTGTGCCCCAGCCAGCTAGGGTCAGCATCTACATGTGCACTGCTCTTTTTTACTCTGCAGCAGGATAGTTACTTGTATTACTTGAATATACTAAATATAAGTACTGTCCTGCGGAGTAAATTAGTTTACTCTAGCCTAAATGGGGCTCACATGTAGATGCCGAGACTTTTACTGCACAGCTAATTAGTCTACTGCGCAGTACACATCTTGTTTAGACGCGCCCCAGGTGTACAGGAATATATCCAGGATGTCTTACATAGTGCCTCCCTTTTCCCTGCGCACTCCCTACCACCACTGCCCCTGCAGAAATCACTTGAGGTGAAAAAGAGAATAGAGAGCATTGTTCTTATATCAAATTCTTCTAAGATAGAATTATGCATGTCTGAGTCCTAATAGCGGGGTTTCAATTCTCAACTTCATGTGTTGTATCCCTAATTACAATACAAAATGGGAGGGCACCACATGTTTTATGTGGCCACTTTCAGATTAATGTCATCATAACGTCATCTAAAGTAAGTCTTACAAGATATGGCTAAAATTAGAACTTCCTAAGAGGTAATCAGTTAAAGTTTGTAAAGTATTTTGAAATTTTGTAAGGAATGTCACTTTATTACTACTGCTGTTATGTATTATTTAAAATATATATATAAGTATGCAAGAAAGTTAGAAGTTGTAATGTGTTTTACATTAATACCAGGAGGCCTCAAGTAAGATCAGGGTTATGTTATTCTAGATACTGTTCGTACATAGAGTAAAAGGCGGTTCCTGCCCTAAAGATGTAATAGTGCAGAGAAACAAGACTTGGCAG
>NW_005842538.1:998091-1012170 GCF_000455745.1 Alligator sinensis
AGATGAGCTGGATTAAACACCTCAGTCTCCTGGGTGTCTGTCTTTTATACTATGCTGCTTTTCACGTTGGGTGCTCTTCGTTAGATGCCACAAAGAAAGTTTTTATTCTATAGTAGGAAAAATGTATAAGTATAAAAATAGTTGTGTAGGAGAGAAACCTGGCGGTGAGACTTATGGAATCACCTTCAGTGAATTATTCAAAATTAGACTAGACAGGCCACAATTAGACACGGGGAAAATCATTAAATCACTTTTTCCCATGTTTCAAGGGGGTGAACTAGGTGACTTGTGAGAAGTTGCTGCCAGCCCAAATTATTCTGTAATCATACAATAGCTATGAAGTATTGTTTTTCTTTCATCTTTTATGCCACTTGAAGAGGTGGCTTTGCAGCCATATTTATCCTGTCAACATTTACAAATCTCTTTTTGCACAACAAACCATTAAAAATAAAAAAGTTGCACACCATTTCAGCAATTTTTTAAAAAAAAAACAAACAAACCTGGAAAACAACTTTCTTTCCAGCAAGAGGCATGACTTTCTTTGACTTCTTTCCAGCAAGAAGTATGACTTAGTGCTGGTGCAAATGCAAGAAGGCAGTTTTCTGAAACCTAACCTAGGCTCCAAGTTTGGATTCTTCTGTTGCCCAGGCAAATCACAGAAACCCTCTGTTGCAGTACCTGTTTGTAAAACTGGGATAAAAATATGTAGCTCTCGAAATTGCTTTGTGAGGATTAATTACAGTAGTCAACAATTTAATATCACTTTAACAATGAAGAACTTTAAATATTTGCGAAGGGCAGAATTCTGTTTCCCTTTTGTCTGCGTAGGTGGAGTTTTTGGAACTTGTATGCAGGTTGCGATTCTGTTACCCCTGCAATGCACAGTAGGCTATGCACAACATGGCTACAGCCATGGCTTAGATGCTTGATGAGGAGGGCCCGCCTGGCCACATGTGTACTAACACCTGTTTGCATGTACCTGAGTATAGGTCTATATTTATATATAGACTATACCTGAGTACAGTATAATCTATATTATAGGCTTATGCCTGAGTATAAGTCCTATATTTTAGCCCCAGTAGCTGAGTAATGAAGGCACTTCCCAGGAAGTAGAAGACCCAGGTTGTAGGCCTTTTTGGCCAAGACTGGGTTTAAACCTGTAACTCACTGACTTCCCAACAGTGAACAGTGCTCTATCTACCACACAACAATATCCAGCCCTTATCCCGTACAAGTGGAGAGCAGTGCAGCAGGGAAGTTTCTGCCTGGTTGGGAACAAGAGCCCAAAGTAGAACCAAGGGCCCTTCTTCCACCCAGGGCAGAAACCATCTCATTAAACAACCCATCCTTTAATTTGTTTCTCTTTTACCTGGGCCTCTGTATTTCCCTCTCTTGCCCTACCCAAGTGGTCAGATTCAAAAGGAGTACTAGGTGATGACGGACTCATGATGTGCTGATTTGAACACTGTGCTGGAAAGTCAGAAGGATGGATAATTAAACCCTCTCTATACAAGGGGAACCTAAAGCCTGAGTCTCCTGCTTCCTGGAAAAAAACCCTAATGATTCAGTAACTGGGCTAAAACATGGAAGAGTCCTGGTCAGTGCATAACCTGCTGTACATGCTAACTTAATGTGCACATGCTTACACATTCACATTGTAGGATAAGGGTCAAACCAGCACCAGTAATGTTGTTTTTGCAGAACGAAACTACATATGAGGAGAGTGGAAAGGAAAGAAGCAGAGTAAAACTGCAAAACCAAACACTGAAATTTGCACACTGAGGACACAAGAAGCTGTGAAAAGATGGCTTGTATATGTCACACCCAGTGATACCCTTTAATTGTTGTATAACACTGACGCTACGATGACACGTACCTTAATTTTTTCTGAAACATATTACACTAAAAGGAGGCTGATCAGCTTCTCTCATCATTTCAGTGCTGCTTTTATCATCTTATTTTTACCTATGGTATCGTAAAACTTAGAATCAGGGTCATAGTTCAAAAAAGCGCTTATGCATGTGGAGCAAGCAGAACTACTTACATACATACAACCCTAGCATGTGCTTTAGGGTTTTGCATAAAATCAGGGGGGGGCTGTATACAAAAGGAAAGAATAAATACGGTTATTTATAGGGAAACTAAACAAAATTATTTAAACAAAAAATAATCTAGTAAAGCATAGTGATAGACTCAAACAAAGGAAAACTGATAAACCAAAATTCATCTTAGAAAAAATGATGCTGGTATGGGTTATCGATTTTTGAAAAGTTTTAACTTATTTTAAAGTTCCCACCCTTTACATATTTGTATTCTTTTGTTCAGTTCATGGTTCTCTTTCTCCTTCTGGATTTGACCCCCATCACATCTTGGAGCAAGGCAAATCCCTCCTGGTTCAGTCTGGTCAGAGTGATTTTGATTGAAATTCCAGCAGAATATGCAGTTATGACAAAAAGAAGGGATTGGATTCAGTAGCCTGTGAGGCTCCTTCCAGTTTTATGAAAAACTTAATGCAATTGGGTCTTTTTTCCAGAACTTTGTTTTGGAAGAATACTGAAGGAAAGTTCTACCACTCTTCAGAACAAACTGACATTTTATTTCCAAACATGTTTTTAATATGTATATTAAAATATTAAACTAAAAACAAATCATTTTGATTGCTCCCAAATGAATATTTTTTGTTGTTGTTCTTCTCAGAGAAGTTCATCATTTCCAGTTTCACTCCAAGAAAGCAACATTTCAAAATCTGAAAATCCCTGAAACAGAGCTTCAACCCTCTACACAGCTCCAGTTATGGTTCTTCCAAACATCACTTCTTTAGGCATTCCTTCCTCCCGTCCCCTTCCCTCCATGCCCAAGAATAATTTACATTAAAATTGCTCCTTTCTTTTTAATGGAAGGATATGGCAGGCTGTTAGCGCTATGAGATATCACTTCACCTTTAGTTTGTAATCAGATTTCAACCCAAGAATCATGATACTTTCTAGTTGACGTGATACTTAACTGAGGTCCATGTGTCTTTGGACACAAGCTTCCAATTTTTTCTGTTCACTTAAGTTTTTCAACAAGTTCTTGTGACCCTATGTGTATTTAACCATATTTTATTATCTCAGAATAAGCCTGGGTATTGTATCTTTTTCCAGCCAGGTGTAACAAAGTTTTAATTACCTCCTAGTCTTAGTGATCTTTCTGATTTCTGTCTGGTTTTGTCCAACAAGATGACTCCATACTTCCCTTTAACGGAGGCTAAAGTCCACTGCATTTTTTTAATCCCAATTGGGCAATCATAATTTAGATTGTCATATCTATACCTCATAATTTCTTTCTTCAACTGCTTTCATTTTATGTTAACTTTGAAACTGTATTGCTGAACTCTGTACAAATAACGCGGGATACCATTTGTATGAAAGATACCATACAAAATAAAGCTGTATTGTAGTTGCCTCCACAATTTTGTGTGTCATCACAATAAAAATGCACTACTAATGTCAATATAGAAATCTTTGTTTTTGCAGAATATAAAAATGCTACCTTTTTCTTTTCTCTTGGGAAACCTTTGTTTCAGTATAGGAAGCAAATGTTTCTGCTATTTTGGCTTTAAATTGGTTTATTGTATTATACTCGCAGAAGGTAAACAATTATAAGAACCAGCTCTCTGGTATACAATAAAGCAATAGATTTCAGTCCTCCAACATGCACAAGTTCTTCATCTACCTGTGTTTGATTTTTCACTTTATCATCCCTTGTAATAAGGCTCAGAGAAGCTAAATCACTAGTTTGTAAAGTCAAAATATGCTGCACCACTATGGAGTGCATATCCCATAAAGTTGCACCTGCATAACTGAGAGCAAATGTTGGCCTTAAATATTTGGCAGCTCATATAAAGTGGTTCTTCAGGTAGCAAGCATTAAAATACATGCTTATTTTATGTATGCATATATAAACATGTGTGTGTGTGTGTGCTCACACGTGCACACATTCTTTTCTGCATGTTGTTCCCCACCCCACGCGCACAGTTCTCAGAGTATTTATCTCTCTCCTCTGCTTTTCAATTTGTCCGTGAAACTTCTAGTTATGTGCCCCTGTAGCTATGCTGTTTGGCCCTGATTTACACAAAGCACTTAGGTCCATTCCTAACATGTAGCCTAAACAGGTACTTAACTTTAAGCATATGCTTTGCAGAACAGGGATAATTTCTAAATTAGAACCAATTAGTGAAATCTTCTGGACAAACTTGCTCAAAGTAAGTCTCACTTTACTTACCATTTTAGCTTCCTCAAGTTAAGTGCCTACATGTTTGTCTGTATAATACAGGAAATAGAGCACACTTTCTGCTGTCTGAATTTCCATTCCTCTGTCTTTGTTTTGTAAAAATAGGTCAGAGGAAAATACCATTTAAACCGCCATAAATAGTCATTCCTCTTTGAGTGCTTATTTCCTTCCCATTGTTATTTGGTTAGGATGACCTAACCTTAGGGTTACCTCTTAGCACTGTCTCTCTCCTTCCAGGCTAGACATTTTATACCTGAGGCAGGAAGCACCCAGTTCTATTTTTTATTTAAGGGATGTTTCTCTCACATTTAACTGTGTTGGCAATCACATTTTCAGCAGAGTCAACTGAATCCATGATTTCTATCCTTGATTGCACCCATTGGATATCATCTCCTACATTGGCTACACTGGTCTGGAGTCAGAATCAATGGTCCAGTGTTAAGACACATAACTGGATCTCAGAAGACTTGGGTTCAAGTTTTGGCTCTGCCATAGATATTAGCTGTAACATTGAAAAAATTACTCAATCCTCAATTCTCCATCTGTGAAATAGGAATGATGTTATCTCCTTTCTCCCATCCTTTGTTTTCTTTATGTAAACTATAAACTCTTTAGGGTACAAACTATCTCTTACCATATTTGCTCAGATCTCACATGCACCTTTTCCCCCAAAATTGACCATGCAAAATTGGGGGGTCTGTTTTAAGCAAATAAGCTGATTTTTGCACTGGAAAGGAAGCATGAGGACACTGGAATGGCTTCCAGGGGCTGTGCTCCTTCTTTTCCCAGTTGTCTAGAGGAGGGATGGAGTCTGCTGCTCAGGTCTCCCCGCAGCTCACACTCCAGCCTCATCACAGCTGCTGCTGAATTGGCTCAGCCAAAAGCTTCTGCCAATATGGCAGCATCCATGAAAGGATTAACACTTGAGCTGTGGTGTTTATAAAGAGAAAGGCTAATTCTGAAGAGTAGACTCTGTCTCTACTCCATGCAGCCTGAGTTCAGCCATGACACTGGAGAAATCATTTTCCCCCTTCATTCTGCCTTCCTAGAACAAGGTATGTGTCTTATTTATGGGATGTGTAGCATGCAAGGACATGTAGTGTTATGTGCTCGTGTAATTCCGAGCACAATGCTTTCCCAAACCTAGTGGGACCAGTAGGCTAGTACTACCATAATGCAAATAGTAACAAGAATTTCCATGATATTTTCCACACACAGCTTCTACACGCACTGATCGGAGACTTTCACCCTGAACTTCCTTGAAGTAGGAGAATGTGGCACAAAATAAACAGAAGCATGCTGGGTCAGGCAATCATAAAACAAATAGGGTGGAAAGGAACTTCAGAAGGTTATTTAATTCAGCCCATTTGTCAAGGCAGAATCATCCCAGACAAGTATTTGTCTAACCTGCATTTAAACATTTCCAATGATGGAGATTATGCAACCTATTTAGGTAGCCTGTTCCAGTGCTTAATCACCCTTACTTTAGAAAGTCCTTTCTAACATCAAACCAAATCTTCCCTGTTACAGTTTTAACCTATCGATCACCATCTTTTTTGATACCCCTTTTGTATTTGAAGACTGCTATCAACCCCCGACCCCATTCAGTCATCTATTCTGTAGACTAACAGTCTCATTTCTTTCAATCTTTCCTCATATATCATGTTTTCTAAGCAATAGTTTTGTCAGTATCGTCTGAGGTCTCTCCAGTTTCTCCATCATCTTCTGTGAAATGTGGTGCCTAAAAAGAGAGAGAATGCTCTGGAAGAGGAAAGGCCTTAGTCACTTTTCAGGACTTGCATGAAAACCCTACCTAACACATTCAGCGTACAATTAGCTTTATTCCATTTTTTTCACAGTATTCAGCCTGCTATCCACTATAAAATATTGTTCCCATTTTGAATTTGTGCATTTGATTCTTGCTTCTTAAGCACAGTACTTTGGACTTGTCCTTATTGAATTTTAACCTAGACAAGCTTTGTCTAGCTGGGTCTTAAAAACCTCCAAGGATGGAGAGTCCACCATGTCTCTGGGTAACCTGTTCTGGTGTTTTACTACCCTCCTTAGGAAGAATTTTCTTACTTATCTGTAACCTAAACTTCCCTTGCTGTAACTTGAGACAGTTGTTCCTTGTTCTGTCATCTGCCACCACTGAGAACAATCTAGCTCCATGCTGTTTCGAACTGCGCTTCAGGGAATTGAAGGCTGCTATTAAATCACCTCTTAGTCTCCTCTTCTCTAGACTAAATAAGCCCAGTTCCCTCAGTCTTTCCTCAGAAGTCATGTCCCCCAGCCCTCTCACCATTTTTGTTGCCCCCTGCTGGACTCTCTCCACTTTGCCCACATCCTTACTGTAGTGGGGGGGCCCAAAATTGAACACAGTACTCCAGATGTGGCCTCACCAGTGCTGAATAGAGGGAAATAATCACTTCCTTTGACCTGCTGGCAACACTCCTACCAATGCAGCCCAGTATGCTGTTAGCCTTCTTTGCAACAAGGGCACACTGCTGGATCATATTCAGCTTATTGTCCACTGTAACCCCCAGGTCCTTTTCTGCAGAGCTGCTGCCCAGCCAGTCAGCCCCCAGCCTGTACTGGTGCATGGGATTTTTCCATCCTAAGTGCAGGACTTTCCACTTGTCCTTGTTGAACTTTATGAGAATGCTACATCTAAATCAGTGGTGCTCAATATTTGGGCCCCATGGACTAGATGACTGGCGCAGAGCTGGTCTTCAGGCTGGATCTGGCCCTGTAATGCTAGGATTGTGCCCTGCGCTGCCTCCCCTGACCCCGCACAGCCAGATCTGGCCTTGCATGCCAAGATGAAGGCCTGGCACCCCGCAACTGCCCCTACCAGGCTCACATTCTGGGATTGGGCCCCACCTGCCTCTGTCTGCCATAATTGGGCGCTCATGCTGCCCTGCATGTCCAGTATAGCATGCAGGGCAATCTGGCTCACAGGGCCGCCCACAGGCCCAGAAATTTGGCAACAGGGAATCGGCCACCCCACCACCACATTTTCAGACCCGTGGGGAGTCCTGCAGGCTTGACACAGCTCTGGGGACTGAATCTGGCCCACAGGCTGGAGGTTAAGCAGCATCCCTGATCTAAATTATACAAGTATACTCCTTAAGATAGCTTAGTGTTGAAGACAATTTTGCAGTTGTACAACACAAAGTGAGTATTTTAAAGAACATTAGATGACCAATTAGTTAATATTTTCCACTGCACTTGAAAAGAATGTATAACAGTGGTAGTTTGTCCTAGAAAAACTGCCACTAGTATTATTTTAGCTATTTTAAAAAAATGTTCTATTGCCTTCTTAATGCGGGTATCATAAAACACTCAGAGCTAAATTTTCAAATAAAGATACCAAATCTTATATTTAGGTATTCATATAAGCATTTAAGTACCCTAATATCTGTTTGATAAAGCAAAGTGTTGAGGTGAACATTAGCATGTAGGATATGCACATCGTATTTAGTTGCCTGTCTTTTGAAATTAGACTTAACGTCTTTACATTATAACCCATGGCTATTCAGAAGTCATGCTGGAAAGCTTGTATTCACTGAAGTAGTTTAAATACTGATTTAATTTATATTATGATCTGATTACCCAAGGAATTCATGTCAGTTTGGTTGACAGATAAATGGAAGAATCAGCACCTAAAGATTGACAGGAACAATTTAATCTTAGTGTTCTATGGACTGGATGTTCTCATTCTGAGCTTGCATTGACATGGAAGGACAGGGTTTCATTTATTAAACAGTATGCTATCAACTCTAGATAGCTCAACATGTTAAATCGAATTGGGATTCTAATGGAGAATTATTTTATTTCTTAACAAAGATTACTTTATTACAATTTTTTTAAAGATGTAAGCTGTCACATTGGTCAGAAAGCTCTTGCTCCAAATCATCTTTAGCCTTGAACCATGTGTACAATAGTTTAGTAAGTAATGGATTCACTACCTCTTGCCTTAAAATCAAGATTTGACTCTTTCTGAAAGATTTGCTTTAGCAACGCAAGTTATTGGGTTTAATATAGGGGTATCTGGTTTAAATTATATGGCCTATGTTATACAGAAATCCAGACTGGATGAGCTAATGGTCACTTTTTGTCTTAAAATGTATTGCTTTATATCATTCACTGATTGACCAGCTTACACATACAGATAAAAGTTAATTTTTATAATAAATGAAAAAAAAGTTTCCCTTCATAGGACCTAAATCCTTAAACAAAAAAGCTCAACCATAAACAGGGCCTATGAGAAAACCCATCAATCAACAGGTTACACCATTCTGATTTGCTAACTTCATAGTTCCATGCATCTATTTAGGAAACACAGCTAATTAAAACTTCTTGAATACTCTGTAGGATGAAGCAACCAATAAATCTTGATTCCCCATTCCCCAATAGGGGTAGATGTCCTAGACCAGTGGCTTTCAGACTTTTTTGCTGCATACCCCTTTACCAGCAAAATATTGCTTTTCTTACCTGTGATACCCAGTGCATCTTTGTCAACACCAATTCCAGTGCATAGCAGTTCTGTTACTGAGTACACACTGACCAATCAGAAACTCCACCACCAGTACTAAAATTTAGACACATATTTAGGCACCTTAACAAAGTGCCACATACCCCTGGGGGTATGTGTACCCAATATTGGAAACCACTTCCCTAAACAAATACACATCCTATTCAGCAAACAACTGAAAATTCCCAGTGACAGAATAACACCCCCCATTAGGGGGGCAGTTATGGGAGGCAGAGTCTCAGCAGCTGTCAAGAGAAGACTTCTATCCCTATTTACCTGCAGCCCCGTTTGGACCCTTGTTTTAAGCAGAAGTGTCTGAAGAATGAGGTGCAAGGAGAAGAACCCCAATTTTTCTTTCCATGCTTCATTCAGAAGTATGAGAAATTTCTACAGACACAGTCATCTACTTCCCACTGAGCAAGAGCATCAAATAGACATGCTGAAGCTGTTTTCCCATACTTATAAATAGACTCTATTTACCCTCTCCAAAATTCCCCAAGGCCCTATGAAAACACTCCAGATCGCCGTGTCACTAGAGCCAATTGCCTTTGTAGTCTCTTATTTCTTCCTGTTCATGGTACCTTACCACCATACCTTGCTACCTTATTCACCTGGCCATGGGCTCTGACATCCTTCCTAATATTCAGTTCCTTTCTCTTTGGCAAAAGTTGCCAATATTTAAGTTCCTGGCTATATAATCCACATATTTTTTCCAGATCCTGGGATTCTCCTAGGCCACTAGCTTACATTAAAGCCATGCCTCTGGCTGTCTGCCCCAAATTTATACCTTCCCTTTCTCTCTTTTAAGCCTACTCAGTTCATCGATTTCCCCTCTCAAAAGACTAGGATAGTCTAGGCCCACCTGCTATGGTTCTTGGTTCACCCATCTCCACTGGACCAATGAGAGGTGGAATTGTTCTGGGTGGAGTGAAAGGTAGTGTGACTTGGTTTGAATGAATGTGTGCATGTAGAATGACGAGTGTCCTATATGGAGAACGTTGAGCAAATGAATGGAAAAAAGCATGGTGTGGAAAATAAGACAGTATGTCAGTAAATGCAGTCAGTCTGCAGTTTCTTTGTGCAAGTCTTGAAGTCTTCATCACTCTAATTACTTCTAATCTCATATTCTTAGCTTTGCCCATTGTTGCTACATTCTCTGATAAGTTGTGGGCTGAGTGCAGTTTTTGAGAATTGGCTATGGAATTTGGGAAAGCAACAGTTACAGTTTGGATACTGGCAGGTACAGTAAGGTACTGACCCTAACCTTGTACTTAATTTCATTGTATATAATATATTGAATTTTGATGAAGTTAAATGGGAATTATCCTCCTGACCATGAATTTAACTTGGTATAACTCTATATGTCCCAGTTCTGTACAGTGTAGAGATACCTCAACAAGCCCTAAACTAACTCAAATATCCAGATGCCTTGATAGCTGAAAAGCAAGGTAGATTAGCCTGCTCAGATTCCTGTGCTACCATATCTAGACTGCCTTTGATACTCCAGCTAATTCCAAATGAGGTACCATAAGTATTCCCACAGTGCACTCCTTTGTTCATTGTAGACATTTTCTTATTTCTAATATATTTCAAGGACCTTTTCTTACAGTGTTGTATGTTCCTTGCTAGTTGTAACTTATTCTGTGCCTTGGGCTTTCTGATTTTATCCCTACATGTTTAGTCTATCCTTTTATACTTAGTAATGTACATTTGTTTCCATTTTTTTACAATTCCTTTTTTATTTAAAGGCCATTCAGTAATTCCTGATGAAGCCATATTGCTACCTTAAAATAATTCCTCTCTCTCCTCTGCATTGTGATAATTGTCTGTGCCCTCAATATTGTTTCTTTTAGAAGCTGTCTGCTCACCTGAAACCTTTCCCCCAACAATTTATTTTCCTGGAACCTTATCTACAACTACCATCCGTTTCTTGAAGTCTGCTTTTTGAAGTCCACTCTTAGTATTTGGCTGCTTTCACTTTGTCCTTCCGTTGGAATCACAAACACTATCATTTTATGATCACTTTAACCCAAATTGCTTTATTCCTTCAGCTTCTCAACCAGTTTCTTCTTATTAAATCACAATCAAATCTAAAACAATGTCCCCAAGTTACTTCCATCACCTTCTGAAGAAAATTAGTATCCTCAACACATCTCCTAAATTGTTGAATAATCTGTATCTTGCCATTTGGCTTTTTCAACAAAAAATCAAATATACCTCTTTTGTTGAAAATGTTAGGTACTTTTAACATGATGAGAAGAGAGATGGGCAACTGCACTTTGGCCCCACCCATCTTACCAGTTATTAAATACTCCTTCTGCAGGCTTTTAACCTGTGATTTTTTCCCCCCTCCTATTATGGAAGGTGTTTTCTATTTAGAAAGGCCAGTGGAAAGTATTCCTTTTCATTGTTTACTATGTTTCACCATGAGGCAGCTGATTTGGGGATATGGAGGACTTGAATGTCAAAGAATCAAGGGATCCATCTACATGAGACATTTACTGAGGAATTTCCTAATTAGCTTTGCAGTAAACGTCACAGCGTATACACATGCAACCCTATTAGGCCACAGGAAACTAATAAACTCCACAGCAGGTTTACTAGCTTTTTTAAATTAAAAACCTCTATCTTGCTGTAGAGCTTTTTCATGTGCAGCAACACACATGTAGACTGACTTGACTGGCTGGGACATGAAGATGCTTCAGTGCAGGGGCTGCCGGCCAGCTAGCCCTGCACTGGAGTACCCTTGTGCCCCAGCCAGCCCCTCCACAACACACTGAGCTGGGGCAAAGCAGCCCTGGGCTGGCAAACTAACCCCCTGAGCCCCCTACCACCTAGGGCTGCTGTGAGTTGGCTCAATGTACTACGGTCCTGGGTGCACATGTAAAGTGGCACCTGGGAGCAATACACTCTGGTGCAATATACACCAGAGTTTATTGTTGTGAATTAATTGCATGTGTAGACACGCCCAAGAAGAGGCAAACAGAAATAATATTATATATATATATATATATATATCTCCAGGTGCCACATTTACACTATATAGATATTTATATATATCTACAGATATCTATAGATATATATATTCCTGGACCAGAGAGCGGAGCTGGCTCCTTCCCATTGTGGACAGCATTCAGGGCGATTAAGTTCCGATACATGATATTTCTATGACAGCAATGCAGCACTATTGTGTCCCCTTGGTTAGTTAATTCAGTTTTCCTCTGACAAGTCCATAGTTCTAAAAGAAAAAAGAGACATTAAACTTGGGGGGGGGAGGCATGTTTGTTTTCTAATTAGCGAATACATCCCTGAATGTACACGAAAATCTCTGAGGGTATTTGGTACCTGAGTGGTTGTTATTCTGAAACAGATTGTTAGAACCAATTTTGAGAGAGTGGGCTAGATTACAATTTGGATGAGATCCAGATTCAAATTCAAATTTAGACACAGGACCAGATTTGACAGAAGGTCCCTATAATGGGTCAAACGTAAACCCTGTCTGTATATTGTTTGTCACTTCAGGAATGGTTGAAAACGGTGTTTCGATGGATGTCAAATAGCAACATTTTATTTAAAGTGAGTTCTGGAGAATGTCCCTCTCCAAAGTGCTATCAGTATTATTTCAGTAGCTTTATGAGAAACAACAGCATTTTTCTTTTCCTGGTGAGGCTCCATATCCTGGCAGTATTTTAAGAGAATTGTTTTGGATCCAATTTTAATTCAAACTGATAGGTTAAGTATCATGACTATTATATAATGCCTGTAATTCAAGAGATTAAGAATGAAACAAGGTTTTGGTTATATTCTGAGGTGTTTCCAAAGAATGAATAACTTTGATTAACTGAACAGGCCATTAGCTATCAACATTACTCTGCTCAAAAACAGCTGAAACAGCATTGCCTTAGCGGTAAAAATACTTGGCAGCAATGCATATGCAAAGAATAAAGTTTACAAATGACATTTTTGGAAAGTCCTTTATGTTCTTAAAAATCTCCAAGGAAATTCTATTTAAAGGTATCAGACTGAATTTTACTAGGCTGCAACTATTCAGGAAACGTAACTTATGGTTAAAGTTACTATTATTGTAGTCTCAGTCTTATGCCTGCATAAGTAATCATTCAATAATTAAAATAGTTGTGGTCAGAAACATTATTTTGAATAGATGGCAGCTTCTTACTCAGTGGATCAAGCTCTGTGTGAGCTGCTTCTGTTCAGATCTGCTTACTTAATGGACTAAGATAAATTATTGCTACTCTATATGGAGGCATATGCAGCTACAGAAGAATGAGATCAAACAGAAGGTAGGGCAGGGTGGCACTTTAGAGACTTCAAATATATACAGTGTCAAAAAATTCTGACCTGTTGTAGTCTTTCTGAGTTTTTTACAACAGAGAAGCTGCTCTATTACAGTGATTCTTAGCCGGAGTTCAGTGGCTTTCTGGAGTGCCATAAGATCCTTTTTAAGGGAGCTGCAAACATGTGAACATGATTCAGAAGATAAACTCAGAGATTTCAAATAGGAATCCATAATATCAAAAATATTCAGTGTCATATGCATAGTGTCAAATGACCTGTTCTGGTCATTCTGTGAACAGACAGAATGATGTCTGTTCACTCTTGAGAACCAGTGGTTCTCAACCTTTTTAGACTTGAGACATCCTTTGTTAGACTAAGGGTACCCATCAGAAAATGGCAGTTCTTAGTTCTGGCAGTTCTTAGTTCTGGATCACTGGATTAGAATCTGATGAAATAGATTGTTGCATAAGAAAGATAATGCTTCTCTGAACCAGTTAATCTCTAAGGTGCTTCCCTGCCCAACCTTCTGCCTGACTTAAAACTAACATGGTTAACTACCTCTTCTCAAAAGAATGAGATATCTTCTGGTGTGTGTGGCATTAACAAAATTGCTAATTACATTCTAATTGCAGGGGCCTTGTATTGGTGATGTGAAGCAATGAGTGAACACAACCTGACTTTTGCACTTTTGCAAGGAGGCCTGGGGCAATGTGGGACTCAGGAGATTCCAGTGCCCTGTGTCTCCACGCTTCATGAGAAGGCATGGGTCAGCAGTGGGCCTGACATGGAGGTACAGGGTGCTGCAGATTCTCTGGGTCCCACACCCCCCTGAACATCCTTGCTGGGACCTGTGCCAACCCATGACTCCATGTGAAGCATGGGTTAGCATGGACCCAATGCGGGTCCTGGCATGGGGTGCTGGGGATTTCCCCTATCTCATGCCTCCATTCCAGGACCTGTGCGAGCTTTCCCTA
>NW_005842538.1:1012201-1050440 GCF_000455745.1 Alligator sinensis
CCTGGAGGTCTCAGGGGAGATCTCCATAAGTAGTGAACCCCAACTTTCTCTGCTTACACAGAGGTGCCCTGAGATTCCCTGGAGCATGTCTCCAAATTAGGATAGCCAGGCAGGTGCTTCTGGGGATCAGGGTGCCCAATCCTGTATGGGAATTCCTGGAATGCTCATGATGGGCCCCTCAAGTCCCTGAAGCACCTTCCTGGGGTGGCTGGAGAGTGCAAGCATCTCCAGGTTGCCCACACCCTTTCACCACAGGGCAAGTAGACATAATAAAGTGGCACTATTTTATACTATCTTTTGTCGTGGCCAATGATGTGGCACAAAACGATAGAAATGGCTATTTGCTTGCTAATTGTGCTGTCAGAAAATTTTATGGTGGCACAAATGTAACCTCAGGCAACATCTGTTTCTACCCTGGGTGAGTTCACAGCACTAACAAGTAGAAAAAAATGGGAATAGACATTTGCTAAAGATTGCTAGTTTCTCTTCTTAAGGAGCATCTCTCAAGCAAATGACTACAAGGCTCATCCTCAAGAATCAGCCTTTCTTCCTGGCATTCTCACAAATGATCAGTGTCTCTTTAATTTTTCTTTATTAAAAATGGATACTATTTGAAATGTAATAGACTTTCTTCAAATAAAATTCCAGCCTTCTTTCAGCCATTTTGCAAAGCTATAGTTAGGCGTGGCAGGATTCAGTTTTTATCGGTAAACATCAATAAACATCAGTTTCACCCCATACTCACAAACAAATATTTCTGTCCTTAACAGTCAAAATTTATAGAAAGGACATGTAAGAAAAATGATAGCTAATGGAGTGTGATGACAGGGGGAGCAGTCCTACAGAATCATGTTGACTGTAGTTTGGACTGCAACTCTCAGAAACCCCAGGAGACTGGGAACAAAGGAAGAAGTGACAAAATGGAAGAGGGAGCTATGTCAGTCCTATAGTAGTTACATTTGTCGCAGTGGGCGGTTAAACTTCACTAGAATAATAGTATACTGTCAATAATTTGTCTGTCTCCCACACCCCTAATTTCGCACAACCCTGAAAATGTAAATTGATAAAAATTGAAATAAATGCTTAAAAATAAACATTAATATTATTTGTCAAAATTATTAAAAAATAAAAATCTAATTCTGCTAAGCCTAGCTATAGTTCAGTTCCCATTTTACCTTTGTAGGGAATATTCCTTAGGTCAGAAGATTACCAGAATGAAGTGAGAGACAGATGTAATATGTGAAGAAAAGTTTTCAAACCATTTTTGCTACTCATTATTGAAATCATAATATAATCTGAAACAGACTATTTTCTAAAGTTTGTTTGTCTCCACCAGTTCAAATTACTTGACTGTGTCTTCACACTTTTCATAATGTTACACATCTGAAACTCTTGTGCCAAATTCAGATGAAACAAATTGTAATTAAACAAGATGTTAAAGATTTGTATTGTGGATAGATGTGATATGTGCTACAGCAAGTTATTACTGATCATCTGTTTGCATTTTAGAATAGAACAATTCTTCTAATGCTGACAGGTAACAGATATCTTTCTTGAGTGTGTATGGTACAGCCATTGGACCAACATTCTAGCCCTAGTTGTGTGGGCGTGCAATAGAAAAGTGATTGTCTCTACACAATGACAGTTTCTATCACAGCTTCATAGATTTTCATAGATTTTCAGAATTGGAAGGGACCTCAGCAGATCATCAAGTCCAACCCCCTGCCCGGGCAGGAAACAGAGCTGGGGTCAGATGCCCCCAGCCAGGTGTTTGTCCAGTCTCTTCTTAAAGACCTCCAAGGTAGGGGAGACCACCACCTCACGTGGAAGCCCATTCCAGATTCTGGTAACCCTAAAAAAGTTCTTCCTAATGACTAGTCTAAATCTGCTCTCCATCAGTTTGTGACCATTGTTTCTAGTTACTCTAAGGGACACCTTGGTAAACAGAGTATCTCCCCCCCCAACAAATTTGTAGATGGCCACCAAATCTCCTCTCAGCCGTCTCTTACAGAGGCTGAAGAGACCAGGTCCCTCAACCTCTTCTTAAGACCTATCCTGCAGGCCCCTATTCATGCAGGCCTCTGATCCAAAGGAGTGGCCCTCCTCCGGACCCTCTCAAGGTTATCCACATCCCTCTTGAAGTGCAGCGTCCAAAACTGAATGCAGTACTCCAGCTGCAACATTACCAGTGCCATATAGAGGGCAAGTATCACCTCCCTAGACCTGCTCGTGATGCACCTATTAATGCGTGATAGAATGTGGTTAGCTCTACTGATCATTTTGTCACATTGTCGACTCATGTTCTTCTTTGAATCAACTTTCTGAGTCAGCTTCATTATAAGGCTTGCTTTGATTTTCCTCCTAACTAAACAAATACAAATGTTTTCAGAAAGTTAGGTCTACGTTAGGCAAACTCGAGACACAAGGGGTACTTTTACACATTCTGGGGAGGGAGGCAGCAACACTTTAATTAGAGTGGATCCGGGAGTTGCTCTAATTAAAGCACTGCCATATCTCATGTATCAGCACCCCATGTTTAAAAATGGTGCTTGAGCTAGAGCTTGGTCAACAAGCTTTAGTTCAAGTGCCCCTGCCATAATTTTTAAGTGCGGGATGCTAATATACAAGACTTGATTAATCGAGTCTGTTTCAAAACTCCAGCAGGTTGGAGAAGCCTCACTGCTCATGGAGTTTAAATGGCTCTTTTAAAAAAATGTTTATAAAGTGTCTATTCTTTTTTTATATTACTCTGTGTTCCCAAAAATGATAACATGAATCCATAAATTTAAAGTATGGAAATTTTTACGTTAGTTCAGGCAAAAGGCAATTTTCAAATGCAGCAGTATTTAGGTGATTGATGTTATTTAAAAAAAAACAACCCTCAATTCTGTGTGAGTGAAATTGATGGAGAAAAAATATGGCAATGGAGATTATTTTAATGCATTGAGCTTCAAATTAACCTGACCTGTACCTAAAAAAAGAAATTTAAGTCATCTTACAAAACTATATGTGAATCCAAAGTCTTGTAAAATAATTAATACGCCTGTCTTTCCCACCAAAATACATTCTTGGTCTTGGAGAAATGTGCCAAAGACCAATTTATAGATGAGGTAACAGAAGAATACCATTTGCAAAATCTATCAAAAGTGAATAGAAAACTTGTAGCTGAGTGAATGCAGAACCCTGATTTCCTCATCACTTTTTATTATTAATATAGACTCAATTAGATTTTAGTTGATCTTTATTGGGAAAGCCATAAAACGTTATCCTTTCCTTTACAAAGAGCCAAAACTCTTAATAGGAATGAATTTTAACAGACTACATTGAATAGTTAGCATAGTTAACAGCTGCAGGAATCTCTATAGATCTAACAGGCAGGGGCCACATCTACAGAAGACGCTTACCATGCAGTAGCTCATTATTGCTACGCAATAGCTTGTTACAACTGCGCAGTAGCATTGCCAGGCACAAACCGTGATGTGACGCTATTGCGCAGTAGTAACAAGATATTGCGCAGTAAGCGGCACTAGGCAACCGTGGTGGGATGCTACTGCACAGTCATTTACTACTTGGTTATGCAAGTACTAAATGACTGCGCAATAACAACTGCACAGTGGGCATCTCATGTAGACATGCCCAGTTATTGTGAAACCCTGGTAGGTTTTGGATCCAATCCATTTTAGTCTCAGAGGCACCTAAATGGGATGTAGGTAGATATTTGGTGCCTGGGGCCAGACCCCAAAAGAGTAGGCACAACAGTGCTGTGTACTGGCTTGCCTAAAATATAGGCATGTGTATTCATATGTAGAATTCATTCATGCTGTGTCTTCATACCTTGAATGAAGACACTTAAGTGTGTTTTGGTCAGGATTCTGCAGGGAGATGTATAGGTCAGCCAGTAAGAAGTACAGAAGCCCCTGTCCTGGAGTTAGGCAGCATTGATGCAGTTCTTGGAAACCTTGACTTGTGCATTGATGTTAGGAAGGGAATCCATGGCCTAAACACCCACATAGATATAGGTGTATAAATTCACTTCTCACTGAATTAGGCATAAGTTTATGCACTGTGACTAATATTTGTGTGGTCTGAATACCTCTGTCAATGACAGCAATGCACAGCCTTAGTCCTTGATTTTTCATCTAATTACTGAGGAAGGTTTTAACCCATTGTTTATTTGTTTACATGTTGTGTGTAGATTCCCCCCTTTGGGAAAATAAAGTGGACAGCTCTGAGTTATCTCTTACCAAAGTTAGTTGCTTTAATATATACAAATACAGACAAGCGCACATGCATACATATACAACACCAAGTTGGGTAGAGTCACTAGGATCCAGAATAATCTGGAAAACCGGTCTGAAATCAATTGGATGAAATTCAACAAGGACAAGTACGGAGGTTTGCATTTGGGCCAAACTTGCATGCACAAATACAGACTGCAGAATGACTGTCTAGGCTGCAGTACTACAGAAAAAGACCTTACGGGTCACAGTAAATATGTGCCAACAGAGTGTACTCTTGTCACAAAAAGGCCAATATATTACCGGGCTGTATTAATAGGTGTTTCACTTCCAGATCAAGCAAAGTAATTCTCCTCTATTTGGCACTGGTAAGGCTTCACCTCGAGCACTGTGTCCAGTTTTGGGCTCCACACTTCAAGAAAGATGTGGACAACTTTGAAACAGTCCAGCACAGAGTAATGAAAAAGATTAGAGACCTGGGTAACATAATTTATGATGATAAGATGAAAGAACTAGGATTATTTTGTCTAGAGAATAGAAAACTGAGTGGGAAGATTTGATCTCAGTCTACAGTTACCTGAAGGGCGACGGAGGATGCGGATAGACCAATCTGTGCAGCCACAGGGGACAGGACAAGGATCAATCGTCCTAAATATCAGCACACTCGTATTTTATGATTCTAGTCAAACCTACTGTTCTATGATTTTGTGACAATATGTGGATGTTGCTAAGGCTGTAAACCATCTTTTGGTGTAATGTCATTTAATTACACTTCACTTTCTCTGTTCAAGTGCTTCTGAATTGTACAGTGTATCATTGGTGAAGACCTTGAAGACACAAGCTGTCTTCAAGGTTTTCCCACAAACAATTCACTTGCAGAAACAGTGTCTACAGTCATAAAGACTGTGACCATGTAAGGTGGCCTTACAACTCCTGCCCTGCTGTGGCTCTCTGGGTACCCTCCCTCTTTTGCCCTCTCGCTTGCTACAGCTTTCTGGCATTCTCTTACTGGGAGAAAAGGAGGTCGCCTAGGGTCCCAGGGTGAGCCCTTGTCCATTACCAGTCAGTGGGTTCTTCCTGACCCCACTAATCCCCATCCTGCCCTCAAACACTAGGGGGCCCTTCCAGCCTGACCATGCCCCTAGGGCACTAACCACTTTAAGGGCTAATTCCATGGCCTCCGAACTTCCCTACAGCTACATCCATGCCTTGCAGGTGTTCAGTCATCACTTAGATAGGTCACCTTTGCCACAAGCCAATGCCAGGCCACTTCTGGCCTCTACTCCCCTGTTGGGGCCTTGGCCTTCCCAGCCTCCACCCCTTTCCTCTGGCTGTGCCCTTTGGCTAGGCCCACTGCCCCAGACCTGGCTTCTGGGCCTCAGCCTCCGTCTTGCCCTCTTGGGCTGTTCGCCCTCTTGGGCTTCGAGCCCTTGGCCTGGTCCTCACTCCTCTCAGGTTCTGGCCTTAGCCCTCCCAGCTGCAGGCCATCTCTCTCTCCCTTCTAGCTCAGGCTTTGTCCCTCTCGGTCACTGCCTGCCCATGCTGTAAGACCAGCAGGGTCCCTCAGGTAGCTCATGTTGTTTCTGTAAGCTCTTCTTGCCACCAGCATGACCAGACTCCCTGCTCTGGCTCAGGTGCTGGGCTTATATGTAGGGGCCTACCTAAAGCACCATTTTGCTGTTGCCCACGAAATCCAGGGATGCCCACCCAGGAGGGGAAGGCAATGACTGGTGGAGCAGCAGACAGGATGGTAGCTGCCCCTTCTCCCTCTCGCCCCAAGGCCCCTCCACCAATCAGCGCTGAGGGGTAGGGCTGGACAAAGGGCCAAGTTGTCTAGATGGCAGCTGCCCCCTGATCCCTCCTCTCCCCCCTGCCCCCAGGACCTCTCCGCCAATCAGCACGGAGGGAAAAGGCTGCCAGGAAATGCCCACAGAACAGGCTCTTTGTGCCAGGATAAAGCTGTGAAAACAGCTTTGTCTCACGACCAGTTAAAAATGTTTCTACTGAGATGCTTCTTAAGCCCTGCCCCTTCCAGTCAGGTTGTTTCCCAGTCACCTGCAGGGATTTCCACTTAGGTTTAATGGCTGGCCTTCAGAGCATTTTATGGATGTTGGGCAGTGCTCCTGCTGCCCAAGCAGGGCTCTGCCCTGTTGTGCTATTGCCATAGGCACTCGTAGCCTTTGGCCCCTGGCTGCCTATTCCCCTGAAGCCAGCTCATCAAGGCAGTGGTTCCCTCCACCTAGGGGACTCAGCTGTGCTTTCCTTTTAAGAGACATACATGTTGACAACACAAAGGCCCTGGACACATGTATAATATTTGATGCCCTTCAAAGTGTAAACAGAGAGATGTACACACCCTCCAAAAATAGGCAAAGCACTCAGAAATAATCCTGGATGAAACGGCGACTAGTTGAAGTGCTTTCAGTTACATCTGTGTACTCTATAAAGTGCAACAGGTGGTTGCTTGGATCTCTGGTTTCCCACACTACTCTGCTGGGTCCACTGGAAGCAAAATACAAACCTTGTCTCCAGCTCATAAAAACTCATTGGCTGAGACAAACCTACAAGGAGAAGGTGCCTTGAAAATGCAGACATGAACACCTCCCAGTTTGGAAAGAAATGCAAGCACAAGTGCTCTGGCAAACAAAAGAAAAACTTACAATGCATAAAGTTCTTCAGGCAGGTCTGATGGTAAAATTGGCTACAACAGTGCTCATCCTCAGTCAATGAAGGAAGTTAAAAAGGCAGTGAGGGATATTCATAGGTGTTAGCAAAAATTCATATGTGCAGTTATCAAAATTCTGCTATTAATGTGGAACCAGGTATCCTGTGGATTGGGCAAAGTTTTGTTATGAATGTGGAAGAAATGATCCTATCCTATAAAGACTTTCCTAAACACAAAATGGGAAAGAAACATAGAGCTTTTGTTGTATATTGCTGTGTGGAAAGCTAGAATATTCCTTTCAGTTAGATTCATGCTGCAAACATACTAAAACAACCTGTTGTTAGTTGCTGAAATCCTTTTAGTTGCATAGTAATTTATATATAAAATATGCATACAATATATAAAAATAACGGTACCTAAATCTGTCAAGGAAGTACACTTTTATTTTGGTTGGACAGTATTTAAATTAAAGTAGAAATGTGTTAAGTCACTTACCAATTGAAATGGATTGATATTTTGTGTATAACACTACTAAAAGATTCTTAAGTTGTCCATCTAAGATAATAATCACCCAGAAAGAACTAGCCATAAACAATTTGCCTTAGGGTTGTCAGAAATACATTTGGAATACTGACTTGGATGCTAGCTTTGTTAGGCCGTATGAAAACTGCAGGAGCAGCTCCTTACAAACTTCTAATTAATATTAAATTTGTATTTCCTTACAGTACTATCCTAAACGGCCTTTATGATTACTTTATTGGTTTACTTCTAAAAATTAAGTTAAAGCAAATAGAATGAGATGTGTGAAAGTTTCCTTTTTTTGTTTGCCTGTATTAACAGCATTTCCACATATATCTCTCAACATACCCCTCTTTCAACAAAAAACAGCAGAAACTTATATCATTATGTAGGTATTTGATCAGTATGGGATCATATTTTTTTTTTAATGCATTTTTTTTCAGAACTAGCTCTCTTTCTTTAACATAGCTGCCCAAATGAAGCAACTCCCTGCTATTCTTCAACTGGTATCTGCAAGGCCCTGCTCCTTTTCTGCTTCCCTTCTGTTTCTCCTAAGGGAAAGGCAAAATCCTTATATTCTCCATACATACTTGTGGGGGAGAGGGAAATTTAACTGCTGGTTATTTAATAAAGTATTTTTTCCATAAACTTCTATGGGATCTTGTCAGTAGCTGATCACAGAGGATGATGGAAATATATGTTGTGTGTCATCTTTTAGAGGCTCCACACTTCCACATTCTCTAGAGAAGGAGTATCAAAGATATGGCCTGCATGCTGGATCCAGCCCACAGAGCCCCATTGCCTGGTTCAGAGTGTTGCCCCTGGGTCTTAGTTGCCCCCATGTGGCACATGCTGGACCAGCCTTGCATGTGGTACCTGGAACATGGGCTGCCCATGGTGCCCACTCCAGGATATACACTGCAAGTGGCGCTTGCCCCGGCTGATCTAGGACTGTGCTGCACACATCACCTCCCCCTGAACCAAAGGCACAGGCATTGGCGAGTCATGGACCAGCTGGAAAAGGTGCTGTGCAGTACAGGCCTCAGACTAGCAAGGAGGAAGGGAAGGCATTGTAGCATGGATCCTGGAGCAGATGCCTCATGTGCTAGATCCAAAATGGTAAGAACAGGGGCTCCATGAGCCCAGTGTGACCTGTGGACCAGCCTTGCACCATTCACCCAGCCTGCAGGACCAGATGAGTTTGACACCCTTACTCTAGAAGGTACCTAGGCACCTACATTTAGTCAAATTGGATCACTTTTCAAAAGCACCAAAATAAGTACCACAAAAAACAGCAATCTCTGTAATTGCTGCAGTAACTGGCATTGGCTGCAATTTCCCAGAAAATAAAAAAAAATCCTAAATAAAATAAAATGCTGGCTCCCCAGTGGGAGCCAGAAGTCCTCGTTGATGCTACAGCCTGGCCTTGCAGCCCGTCTTGGAGGGGAAGGCAGGGTGGCATGAAAGGCAGCTGCCAAGGTGGCAGCTGCCCCGTCATGCCTCTCTGACAATCAGCACCAAGGGACAGGACCAAATGAATGGCAGCCAGCAGTCAAGATGGTGGCCACCCCCTAGTTTCTCCCCAAGGCCTCTCTGCCAATCAGTGCCGAGGGGCAAGACCTTTACAAAGTGACCACGAATTCAGCTCTTCAGACTGTGACAAACCTGCAAAAATTGCTTTGGCCGCTGGCTGCCTAACCACCTCAAGTTAAGTAGGTTTCTACACATATGTCTCCTAATGGCTGTATAGGGATCCTAGGCACCTAAACCCAGTCAAACGGAATTATTTTCCTAGGCTAGGCTGAGATTTTAGGCATTTGGATGTCTAAATGTAAGTACCTTCAAGACCAAACTGGAAATAACCTTTTATTTTTAACAGTATAAATGCATTGAAAAAACACTTCTTGGAGCACCTTGTTCCAAAATAACTGTCAGAGGCAATGTTTGTTATATTGCACTATTTAGTCGCAACAAATGATCTGGCACCTTTAGCTCAGATCTGGCTGCACAAATAGAGGCTAACATTTCTTGATAATTTGGAGAGGAAGTTTTCAAGCAAGCTGAAAAAGAGAGTTTGGAACCTGAAGATAATCTGTATGGAGCTTGTCCTGTTTATTAAATTCTGGATGGCTTACTGTAGATATAAAGAGATTTATAAAGGGCTGTCTGTCCAGCAAGGTGCCAAAACAGTTTTTGACTCACAGGCTCCAAATGACTAACTCAGTAATAAAACAATTGGATTTCCTATAGGTTGGTGTCAGAGACCATAGATAGTTTAAAATTTGTGAATGATATTCACTTAGAGCGCAAATAAAGTCAGTAAGAAGTTAATTAAAAATTTCTCTTGAATGCTGTACTGGTGTCAGCCGAGCAACTTACAGCATCTTAAAGAAAATCTATAGGGTGAAAGATTCAGCTTTTAATACTGTTCCTAGCTACTGGGGCATAGGGCATACAGGAACAAAACAGCAGCTGAAATTCCATTCCTTGTCTGTAGTGTAGAGGCCATTCACAGAACGTGTGCTTGAAGTCACTCAGTAGGAAAACATACTTAAAAGCATGAAGATATTGGCTACTGTTGTGACATCAGGCAGGCTTTCACATGTGCTGTTAAGTTTCCTACCTTTGCATTACTCATTTTTTAAGTTTTGTTGCCACACTTCCAGATCTAAATCTGCTGTTTTTGATCGTATTTGTTCAGTTGTAGAAATTCACTGTTCAGTATGCCTGAACATACCCTACAACAGGGGTGGGCAAAATGCGGCCCGGGGGTCCCTAAAAAATTTAGAAAATTAATATTGATCTGCCCTGGGTTGCCTGTCATGCGGCCCTCAATGGCTTGCCAAAACTCAGTAAGTGGCCCTCTGCCCAAAATAATTGCCCGCCCCTGCCCTACAACAAAACTGAGAATTTAGAAGAGATTTGCACACATTAGAACTGCATCACTGAGCTCTACAGATAGCTTCAAGCAGGGGTGGATGCAGGGAGGGTGGTGGTGGAGTTGCATTCCTCTTTGGCTATCCAGACACGTGTGTAGGGGGCTCTCTGAGCTCACTGGCATGTCAGAGCAGCTCCTGCCAGAGCTCCATGTGTGCCATAAGCTCTGTGAGCTCACTAGCTGGTTGGTGCAGGCCCCTGCTTTCACATACAGCTCTGGAGCCTGGCGGGTGGATGCTGATAAAGCTCATCCCTTTTTTTCAACTACCACTGAATTCATCAGGAGTGGCAGGGAGAAGGAAAGGGAAGCAAACAGCAGTAGGGCTTACCCTGTGGGCTCCATAGCCACGTGAAAGCAGCGGCTCTGACCAGTACCCACATAGATAAGCTGGTAAGCAAAAAGAGATTACTGCTCTTGTGGCACAGAGCCACAAAGGGTGTGGCTGCATCTCCTTTGCCTCCCTCCTGGATCTGCCCTTAACTTCAACCACCCCTGAAGTGCACTTGGCTCTGATGTGAAATGTAACAGGTGTGTTAATACCATGCACTGACATTACACAACACAGCAGTTTTTAGGACAAGAACTGAAAGCAGCAGAAAAAATTATAGCTATTCCAATTTCACTTTTGCCCCATCTCTTTGGCTAATTCACATGCCCTCAGTATCTACTGGAAGTGTAAGAGTCTGGGTGACGGCTCCATTATGCCTGTGCACTAGCTCCAGCGCTGCTTTTGCTTTTGCTTTTCCTGCACTGCCAGACTACTTCAATTTTGCAATCCCTTGGGACCTTCTTTAGAGAGGATGTTCCCAGCTCGAAGGCAGCTTCACAAGAAAGTTAGTAAAGGATGGGGAATGTCCCATGCTGTATTGACTCTAGGGCTCTTCACAGGCTGCCTGAAGTAGTTGTGTGTGGGGAAAGTCTCCATCCCATTCTTCCCCCTTTCCCTTCTTACAAGTGGATTCCTAGAACAGTGGAGATCTTCTTCCACTTACATTCAGCAAGGCACCCTTTGGTCATAAGAAGGAATTTTACTTTGCTCACTAGGTCCTGTCCTTTTCTTAGTTGGTGGGAGACCTTATATAGTTTGAAAATAACCTGATGTGTTTTCCTAGTTCCTTACTGTTATGTTTCTCTTCAACAAAAGCAGAAATGATGTACTTTTGTTCCTCAGTCCTTAACATCTGTGCAATACTGTGCCTAACAGGTTTCTTCTTATTGGGCATATCTACACATGCCCCTACAGCGCCATTGTTACTGTGCCATCATTTACTACTTCCTTTGGTATTAAATGATGGCACAGTAACAGCTTTTACTGCACAATGTAGCTGCGGCATCATGGTTTGTGCCTGCCGATGGATGCTACGTCACCATAACACGTTACTATGGCTACATAGCATCTTGTGTAGACGTGCCCACTGTGAATCTAATGGTGTATAACTTCTGCTTACCAGGCTAAATGAAATGATTGGTTAGCTGAAGATAGGTAATGTCTAGTTTTTACTGCAGATTCCAACGGCCTCCAATTTCCCCAAATCCAGAGCATCCTGAATACAATAGAAGGGTGAGGGCAAAATTAAGAATTGAAACATTTCAGGTCTTTCAGCTGTACAAATGTACATGCCCTTTGAAACTTTCCAAAAGCAGCTGACATGCTCTGCAATAGTGCATTTTGAAATGAGGTACTATTCTGAAGCATTTTAGTTCCTGATACATGTTGGGTAGCTAGTGTGCAGACTGAGTGACAGCCCACCAGACTACAACCACAGGTCCTACGCCTTAGTTTCAGATGCTCCTGCACTTCGGGGCATGCCACTGATGCCAGTGCTCTTGCCCTAGTTCTCTCTACCTCTGATACATTAAAGGGGGAGTGGAGAACTAGAGGAAATTGTGTCTGGAGAGTGAAAATTCCAGTGGCTGTGAGCCAGAGAACGGCATCCACCACTCTCATATCCCTTCTGTCCATTGTAGCACCCTTGAAATGTTCCAGCAGGGAGGTGCTGCATGGGCTGTATCTATGTTCTCAGGTTCAAACAATTCCTTTTCCAAACATTTCCAAGCCAGTTTCACTTGGAAACATTAAAAAAATTACTTCTGGCTGCACCATAACACATCGTTGTTAGGATACTTTGTCTCATCTCTACCTCAAGATGAGAGAGAGATGAACAGAAGGACTCTATCCAGTTATTTCAACCTGGTGGCTTTTTCAGATAGCACTGAAACCAGTGGTTCTCAACCTTTTTAGGCTCCAGCAGGCACACCTTGGAAAATTTCAGCTCTAAGCTTTCACTAATTTTTTACTACAGAAAGATAATAGAGCAATTCTTCTGTTGCAAAGAACTCAGAAAGACCACCACGGGTCAGAATGTTTTTTGACACTGTGGATTCCTACTTGAAATCTCTGGATTTATTTTGTGAGTCATGTGTAGGTGTTTGCATATGTAACAGTGCTATTGTGCTCTTAAAACGATCGCATGGCATCCCAGCGTGCTGCAACACCTTAGTTAAGCATCAGTGATACGAACACTACATTTTATGTGAAAATGTTGAACAAAGATTTGCTAAGGAATCTAAATTTGGTAGGGAGACAGATCTGTGCTTGTCTTGTATGTACAATTGGCCTACCATTCCACAGAGACCAACAGAACAGAGATTTCCTTGAAAGGGTCTGCTCAGTAGATCCAGTTGGCTTTGAAGAGTCAGGGTGGGTCCCCATGTACAGGGGCATGTGCTTGTAGAGACACAAATAGCAGCAGCACAAATTTGTGCCACTGCTTTGTGCCCCATCACATGCCCCTGCACTTGCGCTTTGGCGCACAGCAAATTGTCCCAGGTAGAGGTAGGGGAGGCTGGGGCCAGCCCCCGTGTACTTGGTGGCCTGGTGGCATGCTGCAGCAGCAGAGTCAGCACGGAGGCCTGTCCAGCAGCCATAACATTGCTTTGGATGGTCTGGCCTCTATTTGTGCCAGCACACGCTTGTTTTGTGTGCATTGCCCCACTTTTTGTTCCCGCTCTTTTTTTTGCTAATGAGTTTTCACGTTTCTTGTGTGCAGTTTGTGGTGCCACAGAACAGTTTTTTGCACTTCAAACTGCGTGCCCCTGCACGTAAGGACCTGCCCTCAGAGTTTAGTGCTTTTCCAGTAGAGCCCTGAAAGGCATGGTAGGAGGCCTCTTGCCTTTGCTGCAGTGCAAATAATACATAATAATTATGATAATACAATGGAGTATAGATTTATGTCTTGTAAGGGTGCACATAACTGATTTTTTACCAAAGGAATAAGGGAGTAACAGTTTATTTAAATATGGAAGGTTTTATTGAGCAAGACTCCATTTTAGGAAGCAATTAATAGATTTATTTTATCTCTAATCACGTAACTTTACATATTTATACAATACCTCGCATCGATTTCCAAAGTAGTTATACAGATGTAAAACCATTTAAGTATAGTGAAATTTGCTTGTTCCTAAAAATGTTTCCTGCACTGTGCTTTATTTTTGAAAAAACACTTTAAAGGTATCAGTGTGTATTAACTGTTTTATTTTAATAAAGCAATACAGTAAAAGCCTTTAAACTGCTCTTATGTTGTCATACTAATGGCAGAAAAGGAAATGATAAAAACAGTAATTATTCCAAAAGGAGGCAGTTTGGATATCTACAGTATAAAAGAATGCAACAAAATAACATGTATCAGTTATTTGACTTAATTGCATGAATTTTGTATATTTATTATATTTCAAAAGTCCTTCTCTAACCGTGTTCATGTCAGTAGTGGCTGAGTGTCATTACTACCTGATGGCTCTAAAATGTGCTCTATGAAATAAGTATGTGTATGTAGGCAGGTTCCCAGCATGCAGCTATTCATAGCGTACATCATCACTGTTGAGATTAGGTGCTACCTAGCATTCTCGGTAGGAGCCAGTAATAGAGTGGATATGGAGACTGATACACTTTCTCAAATGCACAATTTACTCTTCCATCATAATGCAGAGATTCATTGTGAGGGTGGGAAACCACTCATTGTCACTGATTCCTTTCTGCTGTTTTGTTGATAAGTACAAAGGGTTGCACTCCTGAGGAATGAAATATTTTAGCTTTGCAGGTGGTCAGAATAGCTCCTTCTGGCCTTAAACTCTTGTTACCCTTGAAGTACAGTTTATAAAGGCTTACTTGATATTGAATAGATGCTTTAACTATGTAATACAAATGGGTAGTACAGTAAACTGGTTAATATGCCAGTTCCCTAGTAGTGCTTCTCCCTAATTAACCACTCCTGGTAACGTAATATCATGGAATAATTTACCATTATTTGCCTTCTCCTTAGAGCAGCAAGTTAACTAGAGTTTACTGTGTTTTATGGTTATAAGCCAAGATTGTCTAAGTAATTTACTGATCTGTTAGACTCTTTAAAAATCTAAAGCTGTAAATTAGACATGAATCACTTAGTAATCCTTTATAAACTATTTATACCATATGTGTGGAAATATGTGGAGTTATGAGTCCAGTATTTTTGCCATCAACAAATTCACTTTAAACGATTTGTTCTCTACAGAAATAACACTTTATAAATATTTTTACAGATTATAAATGATTGAACAAAACAAGAGAATAAAACACTAGAGCTGTGACTGAATTCAATCTTGGATAGTATTTTAGGGGCCATGCAGGATATAACCTGTTTCTTCTTTACAAGCATGAGGTTGAGCAAGAAATTGAAAACTGCAACTAAGATCCCTGATATTTGTGACAGAATTGGTATTAAGTGACATCATTTCTCATTTTCAGGATTTTAAAAAAAATTAGAAACACACTCCAATAACCAGTGATGACTAGTTATTGTTCCTTTTGTCAACAGGCAATATGAAGGAAGTTCTGGCAGCTTACCATGTCCCGGGCCCTGCAGAGTTAAATGAGAAGTGCTCCAATGTTCTAATGTGCATCACACCGGATCTTGTTTCTGAAGTGTTAGAAGGAACCCATCGTTACATGTTGAGAAGGCTCTGTGCACCAATACACTGTTTCTGATAGAACCCAGGGATGGCAACTTTACATACCAGTATTACCTGTCTGGAGCAGGGTTAATTTTATAAATTAAAACCATAAACTCTATGAGTTTCTAGATCTTATTTGTGCTTTTGAGGATGATCTGCTCAGATGAACAGTTTTGCATCCACCGGAGAGACAGGCTCTTCTGCTGGACCAGAAGATGACATTGGACTGTAAATTGTAGCTAACTCCATTTGTAGCATCCTCTAGTGCAAGTAATTGAAGGACAGATTGCAGGAAAATCCTTCAGGGAATAAGACTTGTTTTGTTTTGATCTACAAATTTAATTTTCTTTCCTTTTTTTTTTTTTTAAAGATAACCTCTTTTACTTAACACTCACTCCCTGTGCAGTCTTTGTACAGCTCTTGTCTGGTGACTGTATTCCAGAGATGTTGGATTATTTATGAGACACCTGAACATTCTTGGAGTTGTGATGAACCCTAAATTGCCTATTTCATTAAAATTAGTCAGGGAAAGTTCCTGACTAGGCCCCTCCAATTGCTTTCTTTTAACGTTCAAAAAAGGTTTGAGCGAGGAATGGTGATGAAATAGAAAATTATGTTATATTCAGTTTTCACAAATTCAGTTAGCAGAAAAGTTCTTTCTAATAATCAGTGGAAGGGGTACTACTTGCTCTTTCTAATTTCCCAAATGAAAGATCTGCACATAGGGGTCACACGTATTGACTTAGTCTGCTAAACAGCTATAGAAAAGAAGAAACACAAAGATGCCCCACCATGTGAAAAGGACATTTTTTATCATTCCTCTATTTATTTTTGCTCTATCAAAAATTAAAGTGCCAGTTATTTGGAATGCTGTAGTCTGTGGTCTCTTGAAATTTGATTAGTGAGAACCTTTCAGCAAGATCATTCCCATTATGGTGTAACTGCATGGTGACTGCAGCTTTGGACCTGTATAATAAAGATCTAAATGCAAAGTTCTGTTTCTGATCATTTTTCTCTCATTTTTAAATTATGCCTTGAAATATTTGGAGTCATGGCAAGTGTTAGGGAGAGGATGTGAAAGGAAATTGTTGGAGAAGAAAATGTTTGTGCATGTTGGGCCTGACATCCTTTTTACTAGGTCAAAGTAAGAACCTAGTGGTATAAATTGTTACCAGACTAGCAGATCAGTGTTTTACATGTACTTTGAATTGATGTGAATGACTGCAAAAGGCACGTTACTGCAAAGAATCAGCCCTTCACGGTTGAGACCTGGGCTTCCGCAGTACTACATTTCTGTTACAAGCATCTGATTTCTGTTAATTAGTGAAGTTAGAAATGTGGAACAAGAGCTTTTAAATAGGCTTTGATCTGCCAGACCTATGAGTGCCTGATAGTTTTACATACTTGTTGGTTTAAAGAATTAAGAGACTAATTAGACATAGATTATTTTCCCCTATTTTTTTACTTCATTAAAATAAAACCCCAAACCACCAAGAAATTAAAGTAAAAAAAAACAGTTCAAGCTTGTGTGGCCAAGTGCACCAAACTGCATTTCAGAATCCACATTGCCTGGTAGTGCTAACTCAGCGATGTTGCACATATGTTGCCTCATCTTTTATTAATGCTGATGTATTATGTATTGCAACATGTCTGAGATAGTGTCGACAAAACAACCTCAGTCTTCGGTATCTCCTTAACCTTCAATATATAGAAATTAATCGAAAAAACTCTTATATTTACCTATGCGGCAGCAGTGGCTATGATCCTTTGAATGTAAGAAAATAAAATCTCTTATTAAAAAAACCTGTTCTTTCTATTCCCGTTCTCCTTTAGATCAAACTTTAAGGGGAGAAGAAGGTATGAATGGAAATTGTACACTGTTAATAGTATCAGTATCATAAAAACATTCTGTGTATAGGCAAGGATCTAAATATAACTGAGACGTGAAAGTTCTGGTACTAAATAGGTGGGCAACTAAAACCACCAGAATTTGAATTTGAATGTCAAAATGTAAATGTGGCAGAACCCAGGTCATTTGTTCTGCCATGTAACATGCTGTAAGTCTGACTGTTTTATTAGTAGTGGTTTTTCTAAAGAAAAGATGTATAACCATGGCCCCATCTGTTGAAGGAATGATTTAAAAAACCCAAGAAATCCCATGGCACTCTAACAAGGGCAGAGGTTGGCGCTTTTTGTTCCCTGGATGAATCCCCTTTTCAGAAGCTTCCACTCCCTCTGCCTCAGCATCTGGACAGGCTGTCCTTTGTAAGTGTGCATGAATATTTAAAGGTCTACCCCACATCCCCTTCTTCAGTCACTTTCAAAGGAAGTTTCAAAAGTCATTGTTCTCTGGAGACTCCACATTCTGATGCACGATAGCAGCAGCTTTATAAACAGCACTAGTTGACTTTGACAAGTTGAATCAATTCAATATTTACACAATTAGAACAAATACTTAATGTGGATTATGCTTAGCAGGCAGTGTTGCATTCTTGGATTGAACTGTAGTATGAAGTTCACATTCAAATGTGATGATCTTAAGTCAGTTTCTTTGCAGACAATACTGTATCTGAAGAATAAGAACATCTGTTTCAGTATAATTTTAGTTCAGACCTGGAAAAGGGGATATACAGACCACTCTTTTATCCAGGGTTGTTTGGGAATTAGACTTTTTGTACTCACAGAAAGGCTAGACTCTTCAGATCACAGCTGGGGTTTTGGTGGCAAAATATAGGAATGTTTCTGCTGCAGCTGACTACAGCAAACCTCATGTTTGGATGGAATTCTGTTCCCCTACCAATTGCCTAGGCTTCAAGAATACCATCTAATTCCACAAAAA
Organism: Alligator sinensis; assembly: GCF_000455745.1. Lineage (NCBI taxonomy): Eukaryota > Metazoa > Chordata > Crocodylia > Alligatoridae > Alligator > Alligator sinensis. The sequence goes on from NW_005842538.1 coordinate 1,030,387, forward strand.
TTTCTCTTGCTTTAGATTGAAATGCGATAAAACTCAATCATGTTTTAAATGTAGGTAGTTGAATGAATGATATCGTTAGAGAAACCCCAGGAGGCATTTTATAATGGTCTGTGAAACACTCATTTATTAACTGGTTGCAATATAAGGAAGGAATCCAAAGATTAAAAGAAAAAAATTATTATGTATTTTTACTTTTTAAATTTTCTGTTGAAATTTGCACCCAAGTATTTCAAAATGCTTTAAAACATTAAATAACGAAACCTGACTGAATCCCCATGAGGTAGGGATGGGGTAGTTTTGTCATCGCCAAAGCATGGGTAGGTAAACTAAGACACGTGAAAGCTAAGTAATATCTTTAATTTCTCACAACAAGCGTCATGAGGTGGGATTCAAGCCCTGATAGGCCTATGCGCAAAAAAGAGAAAACAAGTTTGAAACAAAAAACACAATACAAAGCAGAATATGCATAAAAAGACCCAGTGCTAGACAGTTGTCTTCACACCATAGCTTTGTTTCTCACTTTTGCATTTTCTTTCCTAAAGTGCAATCCTAATGGCTTGGCCTCATCTCCTCCAAGCAACCTATCCCTTTCCCATCTTCCAAAAAATTACATGTTCTGCTGTTCACTGACACAGCTATTTCCTCCTAGTAGTTTTCATCTCTTGCTATTGTACAGCTCCTGGCCAACTGCTATGAAGTCCCCAGACTTCTTCCTTTCAGCACTGCCTGAACTGTCCTTTTTAACCAATTAAATGTGGCCAGTTGACCACCCCCACTTTTAAGCCAGTCATTACTCATAGAGTCAAAAGTAGTTGAAGGTGGAGAGCACTGCCAGCCTGAAGGGCAGAGGGAAAAATATTGACTGGAACTAATATTCTTGTATTAGAATATGAACAAGAACCCGCCTTCCCCAACATCTTCCAGGTGCCTGGGTACAGGAGAAACCAAGTATCTTCCCAGGTGACATTACTTGATTTCCAAGACCTTGTTACTCCTTTTCTCCAGTTCAGAATTAAAAGCCTTAGCAATGGACACAATGCCGAGAAACTTTCCCCAGTATTTAAAAGATTTCCCATGTGAGAGTTTAGCTAAAAGAGAGGAATAGTAGTCTCATTTTAACAACACTGCAACATTTTAACTGGAGGATCCACTATTTATTCCATTTTTCTGTTCATGGCCAGAACAGCAACTCTGACAATATTTTCTACTTCCATGGATATTTAAAAAAAACCCTTCTCAACCTTTTCTGTAACTTAATATTAGTGTCAGCAGCAAAATAAGCAAAAACTAACATTTGCACATCTAAAAAAATGTTGTTATTATCTTCTGGCCCGTGGGAAATAGTTACACTGGCAGATTCTGTGCTATCTTTTAAATGACAGTATTTGAATTTAAATATACAGGAAGATTGTTCTTGCTGACTCCCAGATCTACACTCTTCCTAATGGTAAATCAATTATCTGCAGAGATAGCTGCTCAGAGAGCAGGGATACAATGATTAATTCATGATCCCATAAAGCACATTATCGGATTAAATAATCTTCAAAGCACTGTAGGAAAAGCAAAACTTTTGCTATCTATTACCCATGTGGACAAGTCACCCATTATAATAAAATTCAATGGCTGAAACCAGAAGCAAGGAAAATTCAGACCACAGTTATGGTACAAATTTTGATCATAAACATAATCAGCAATTAGAATGACCTTTTACAACACTGGTACCCAACCTTGCAACCCCACAGGCTGGATGTATGGTACAGGGTCAGTCCGCAGGTCAGTTTCCACACTGGTCCAATCCAGCACACTGGCCTGATCCTTCATGTCTGACCCCATGCACCTGAATCTAGGCATGTGCCAGCCCAATCCTGGGCACTGGATTCATCTGTACGCTGGTGCAGTCTGGTGTGCTGGATCATAGTATTTGGCCCACAGGGTTCCCCATGGATCCAGAAATTTGGCAGCAGGGGAGCAGCAATTAATGCTGCCACCACTCCCCCATTACCAAATTTCCAGAACCCTGGGGAGACCCCTGGGCTAGACGACACAGCTCTGCAGGCTAGATCTGGCCCATGGGCCAGGGGTTGTACAGGGGTTGTTGCATAGGAAGCATTTGCCATCATTTGAAATCCTTAAATCCAAAATGGATAGCTGTCTAACTTAGCCAGAAGCTTTGGGCTTGATGCAGGAATCATTTGTTGAAGGCAGAGCCTGTAATACTTAGGGGATTGGAACGGATTCTTCAGATAAAGATATGTGGTCAACATCACCCATTTCCTTCCATAAAATGCTCCAAACTAGGGAAATACCATATAAACAGGTTCAATGTGAAGGTCCTTATTTTCAGGTAGCTTGATTACTTAGTTCTGCAAAAGATGTTTTTCTTTAATAAAATATTCAAGGCCTAAATTCAGGCCCACATCCTTGCCACTCAGAAATAACTACAGTGGAGCCAGTGGAGTAAAACCAGACAAAGCACATTCTAAATCAGACCCTCATCCTATGAACCAGTACTGCAAGTACCTGCTTTCACTCTGATTTCTGCACAGCTTAGCATGGTAGGACTTCCTGTTCTATCTTGAATGTTTCTCCCAATACCTTTATTATCAGTTTCAATCAAATGGATGTAATTGATTAAACTATGGAACCATGTTGAGCACGACATACTCAGTACTGCATAGATTTTGCATTATAATGAGTGGAGGGCAAAATAACATTTGGAATGAAAAAGCAAAGATAAAGGACTTTTGCTTACAAGTAAAGTAAACCAGGGAGCCTAAGAACTTTAAAAAGGATGGCTTCATATAACATCCTTTTAGTCTCAGCATTCTCCAAAGATGAATGTGTTAGCATTAGAATTAGACAGTTCTCAGATCCTGTGTGACTGTATGTGAGCTTTGAATGAGATTTTGCAGCATGCTAAATGTCTCCTTTAAAGTGCTAAACACATTGATTTTCATTAGCATAAATAGGAATTGGGGCCTTCAGAACCCTGTAGAAATAGGCCCTTTGTAGAACCTGATCCAGAACTTATATATATATATATAAGCTGACTGTCATTTACATCTAATGTAAGCTTCTTTACAGAGCCAGGTCTACAGAAAAGGGTCTTAGCATAAATGGGAATGGACTACACCATTTTTTTAAAGAATACAACTGAATGTGACTGCTAGGAAAGGAGAAAATCGGTTTCTCTATATTTTCAGTGTACATATTTTTATTTGTGCGGATCTTTCCACAGTAACAGGAGTGAGAAAAACATTTTTTTTAAATAGGAAAATATTATGGTGAGACCAGAAAATCTTTGGCAGGAGGATTCAAGATCAGGCGTTGTAACTGAAACTAGATTTAATGCATGTTTTTAAAGTGACCATGTTTCAAACTGAGGGGGAACCTTTGCAGTTGCATTGTTGTTTTTCCTTACTTTGTAGCACATTTGATATTATACATTCTCTCCCAGAGCAGAGCTGTATTTTCTTGCTTGTTAAATCAATCTCCAAACTAAAACTCATTTCATTTATACTGTTGGCCTTCTGAAGGGAAGGTCACAGTAGTGAATTCATCACTGCTTTTCCTGTCTCCAGTCCCACAGCCAGATCAGGATACAAATGTCATTTACTAAACACTACAGTTTATTTTAATTAATAAGTGCATAGTCCTTGCTGTTTTATTTATTTCTTTATGTTTGTTTGTTTGTTTTTTAATTTGGATCCAACTACTCTCTTCTAGTAGTGATGGCCCTTCTCTATCCCTAGAGATGCTGGTCAGAGATGTAAGAGAGAATGAAACACACATGACAGATGTTTAGCGCATTGTTCAGTGCACTCCTGAAAAAACTATGATATTGCTTTGACTAAAGTAGTATCAGAGACCATACAGAATAGAATTAAAATATGAATTTCCCTTCAGTACCTGGAATCTTGTTGTATAAAATTGTTTAATTGCCTATTCTTGTGTTGGTGTGACAGTAAGTCACTGTGCCTACACAGGGCTTGCATATACTGGGAATTGACATTGCATTGCAATAGCAATTGTGTGTTAACTAATCTGAAGTAAATTCCTGGGCCCACTGAGGTCAGTGGCACAGCTCTCAATGACTTCATTGGAGGCTGGATTTGACATATAGTATGTTGTCTTGGAATGCACTCCTTTGTTTAAAAGCACATCAAAATAACATGGTTAACCCCATATGTTTTTAAAGACAACAACTTTTATCTACATGGAGTTCTACCGCAATTAATTGCATATTTGTTAAAATATATTATTTAACATTTTATATCTCTAAGTCATGCCCCAGGCTAGGCCCAGAAATATAGGACATGTTGCCCTATGATGATGTAGCAATCACATGCATCTACATGTGATCACCTTCTACGTCACTGTAGCAGCGTACTCCCTCGGTATTGCGTGCCGCTCTGGCAATGTAGTGGGGAAAATTTAACCATACGCCACACACAGTGCAGTGACCACCCATACTGTGCTGTGCTTTAGTACTTCTTTTGGAAAAGGAAGTACTAAAGCACGGCGCTGTAGCAGCGTCACCATACAGCCACGTGTAGACGTGCCCCTAGAATCACTGAGTCCAGTCCCCAGCTATGTTAGCTAAGCAGGCCTTATAAATCCTGTTCATTAATTTGTTAAATTCTTCTCCCAGTGAAGTCAATAGGACGAGACTGTGCCCTCAACAACAACTGAACCCAAAATAACCGAATAAAACACTGTGGAAATGCAGAGTAGTACAGTTGCTGGTCCTGAAATGTTTGATTCTGGCAGTGATAAATCTGTGGTAGACATTTTTCCATGGGTTCCATATAGTCAACTAATACAATTTTGGCTACCAATTACTTGAAACTTATTGATCTTCTAGTAAAAATCAACAAGGACCAATAGACACTAATGAAGGTCAGCTAAAGAATGGAACCTAGGCAAACTACTAGTTGGGACGGGAGCATTTTTAGTGAGATTTATTTCCTTTCAGGCTCTAAAAAAATGTTCTTCAGGGGGTTAAACTGAAATAGCATATCTGCAATGGTTGGCCCTGTATAAATCCTTCCATTCTTGCTCTGATCCTTCTTGTATGTAGGTGAGCTTCAAACCATGGTCTGAGTTGCTGCCAGGCAATGAAGGCAAAGTGAATGCACAGTTATGTTCTACGCAGCACTCTTCTGAGCACTGCTTGATCCTGGTAATTGCTTGATCCAGGTTTGTGGCAATCCTGTGTACCTCCTTTCAGCATTATTGACTATATCCATGCCAGTCTGAAGGTGAGAGCACTGTCCCATGGGTAGCAAGCAGCCTTTGATCTTTTGACATGCACTCCAGTTAGTCCCTAAAAACCATCTGCCATGGTCCAGGGTAGTTTGGGAAGGAATAGCTGAGGTTTGAGCTCCACGGGCAAAGCAAAGAATCTTAGATAACTACTGAATCTAAGAAGCCTGGACAAGGTAACTTTGGATTTTTACTGAATAGAGCCTTGTAATAAAGTTTACTTCGGTCTTATGTTTTCTGGACATAATTAAGTTATTGGGAAGTTAAAATATGCTGAATGTCAAATACATCCTTTCCTTTTCCAAGGCCTTTTCCAAAGCCATTGCTTCCAGGCTCACTCTGCAAAGTCCAATCATTCTGAGCTTTTTTAAACCAAGCTGTTTTCTTCTGAGCATCCAGTCTGTGCACCCCAATTTAATTTTTGCTTTGAAACATTTTTTTTTTTAGGTATCTCTCACACCATTCAAATCTGAGTTTCTCTGAGCTTCATGTAGTTTTGGACAGGACCCTTCATTTTAATTGATCCAAAAACAATTTCTGTGCCAGTTGCACATCTCCTCTGTACCTCCCAGAGGACATTACTAAGTAGTTTGCACCTCTCCTCTTTGTAAGGGAAGAAGAGTGGCAGCCCACGGAGTCTTCCTCCTCTGGTTGTAGCCCACATGTAAGTCAGAATTTGCAATCAGAGCTCTTGTACTTAAGACGGCAGTTCCTCCTAGGACTTCAGAGAGGAGAGCATGTTGCACCAGCCTAGAAGTCCTAGAAACATAAAAATATGACAGCTTTGGGTTCTTGCTGCTGGAAACTGCAGATGTGTAGTTTCTTAGGCAGCATTCATGGGGTGCCATGATAAAAGTGAATGGTTGCCTTTATTTCTGTTCAATTACTATAAATCAAGGGCATTTGAGGGATACTGTCTTTCAAAAAGTAAAGCACAAGGTGTAGTCTTTCCATTTATAGTAATTCTCCTGTTCCAGAGTTAAATCTATCAAATCCATTAGATTCTGACATAACCAGGAATATTCAATGCATCTGTTCAGGGGGAGCCTACTGAATGCAAAGCATGGAGGATCTAGAGGCTACAATCTCAGTGAAAAGCAGGTCTAAAAACAGGGCCAGTGACAATGACGGATGAAAGCACTTTGAACTACCATTGTAGATCTGTTGGAAGTGTTGCTTCTTGAAGGTGTCTAGTCGGCCATGGTAGGTCTATTGGTAGCACAAAATCCAGTGCAACCTGTGACATATGGGATTCTCACACACTAAATTAGGGATCCTATGAATAATTAAGTATGCAAAGGGACTCTCCATCTGGTGCCACTGGTTAGCAAGTAGTTTTCAGCTGAAACTGCAGGCGATTGGAACCGCAGCTTAGCTCTGACATCCAGGATGCCCTACAGTGATACTGACTTCCAAGGGGCTTGATCCTTCATCAGTGTACAATGGTCATCTTCATCAGAACAGAGCATGCACGGGGTCCAGCAGTGTCTTGAATGTCCAGGGAAGACTTTCTAGAGCTGAGTAGCATGCCTCAAGCAGAGATGGCCCCAGAAAACTTGGTTCAAAAGCTCCTTGATCCATTTTTTACCTCCTACCTGAAAATGAACCACTTTAAAATTTGCTTCTTGAAATGTGAAGAAATGTGAACTGGAATGTTAAATGATTTTGAGGAAGATGGTGATCCTAAAAAGGTAGCCAACACTGACAGAGAATTGGAAAAACTTGACAGTGACATAGCTGCTCCCTCAACCTACAGCAACCATGGAAGAAGGGTAAACACCTTCCAAACATTCTGTCTTCACTATATAATGAATATCAAATGGAAGATCAAAGTACCTGAGACAGAAACATGTCTAACAACAGTTCTTCAACAAGAGATGCATCCTTTGACATGGTTGCCTGCATCAGATGCATGGTGACATATTCCAAAGTAATTCCTGTGTGTAGAACCCATGCATGCTCCAAGTCTAGTGGCCAAGTATGACTTAGGTTTTGAAAAAAGGCAAAAAAGCCTTCCAGCATCAGCATTTTAAGCTGCTAGCAATGGTTCTTTCAGGAGAACTATGTTGCACTGAGGAGGCAGGGAGACAGAAGAAAAGTGGTTGAGAAAAAGGGGAGTCAAGAAAGCAAAGAGGCTCAGCTATCTACAAGTGCTATTAATGCTTCAGCTTCATCCTCTGGTCCTGTAGCAAAGACTTTCACTCCAGAATTGGATTTTACATCCCGTTGTAGTGATGAGTGCAGTACATATCCAAACCTGAACGGGTCTGGTGCTTGCATCAGCAGCAGCAGCTTGCTGAGATGTATAGAGACCATGTACTGTGGCTAAATGGAATTACATTTTCAACATACTGGTTTAGCTTTAGGCAAGGCAGAAACATTTTATTCCACTTATTTTGGAGTCATGGATGAAAAAAATCTGCAAAAGAATTTTCCTTCAATGCACAAACTAGAGGTAAAACAAAATCTTGGCCTGCCTCCTCAGACCTTTCTCTTGCCTCATAAAAATAGCATGGTGTACTATATTCCATTCAACCATTTTTGTCCTTTCAGGAACAAAATTACTTAGCATCTGTTTATTTGCCTGTGTTTTCCATGTTTTTCTTTGGTGACAGTTTTCTACATTTGTGCAGAAAATGGAAATATCCAACACTGGTTTGAAAACCAAACCTGTTATTGCCATGTAACGATTTGTAGCCAAATTTGGACCTTTTGTTACTGGCAATAGTTCCATTAAAAGCTAGGTCTATTCCATAGTTTAGCTCTTAGCCTTCTGTAGTCACTTATCCTGTGACTCCTGCAGTTGATTGCTGAAATCTCATGCTGAAATTCCAGTTGATTGCTAAATCCCATACTGAAGTCAGCCAGCAAACTAAGTTTTCTGTGATTTCTTTGTATCTACCACTAGAGGGCACTCCTCCCAAATGTTACTGTTTATTTTGTTGACTTGGCATTGAAAAATATCTATTACTGTCAAACATTTTTCTTGAGTACAAATTCATAGCGAATAAACATAATAGATTAAAATATGGAATATGTAAAAATTAAATAAAAATCTGTTATCCCAATATAATATTAGTACAGAGAAAAATAACAGAGCTTTCTATATGTTACACAACTCTTTTTCCCAGTCATTTTTGTCATTCTACAAACTTGTAATAATCAGGTCATTTATATATTGACAGGAAGTAGAATAGTTAAACATTCAAAAATAGTTTTAAGTTCAACCTGAGCATTGCTTCATGTAAAAAGACACCTTTAAAAGGACTGCCTAGACTTTAAAACTTAAAAAAAATCATGTGTCTGAAACATGTAGAAAATGGAACCTTTCACTATTACAAATTAAAGAGCTTAAAGGAAAAAAAGTACATTTCAATTTGTTCACTCTATTTCCTGAAGTGCTGATAACATTTGAGCACTGGCAGTTTTACTGTTTCAACTGAAAAGTCAAAAAATCAGTTCTCTCACTTTTGTGTGGACCTCTCATACAGCCCCGGGGTAAAGACCGCCCCCCCTTTTTAAAAAAAATTAAACAAAAACCTTGATTCTAATTCTGGATCTCTATTTTTAAGCTCCACCTATCGTTATTTCATGAGCTTTTACAGATTTTGCTTCAAAGAGCATTGCTTGTTTTACTACACAGCACATTTTTACATTCCTCAGGGCTTATCTGCAACCATGCCTAGCTCTTGGGCCACTCTTCTTCTCTGCTGAAAGTAAACATCCGTATGTATGTCCTTGGCACTGGAGTTACATCTTTAAAAATTAGCTAAAAGATAATACGGATAATATGCCTCCAATAATGTCACAGTATCTGGGAAAGTAGTGTAGGCATACTTTGCCTGGACAAAGAGGGCGCGTCTACACATGAATAAACTGGGAACCCTATTTGCTCTAGAGTTAATTGCTGAGACATTTGTCTCAAATGTCTTGTGTAGATGTAAACACTGCGTTCTACACTACCTTGGCTAGGCTACTACAGGTTCCCCAGCAAACTTCTTTAGAGATATCTCCAGTAACTTTCCACTGCAATGTTGTGAGAAGGATCTGGTACAAGTGGCATCAGCTTCACTGATTTTAGTGGAACTGCAGCCAATATAAAAAGGTCAAATTTAGCCAAAGATCTTTACATGCCAAGACAGGGACCCAGCTGAAAAAAGAAAGAGCTGAAGTAACTGTAGTGGGCAGATTCAGTTTTTAAGAGAGGACTGACATGAAACAAAATCTGCTGGCCTGTCAGCTCTCTGAGATACCACAAAGCTATGCAGTTGTTGTGCAGTACAAGAAAAAATATTTATGCAGTGATGAGCTAAGAAAATACCAGTGAACATCTCAAGTTGAGCAACTATGAATGTTTGCAGGGAATTTCTAATTACTCCTCTCTAATGGTACAGAGACAAAGAATGGAGACACCTGTGGTACATCCCCACAAATGTGCATGTGCTGTTTTGCAGTGCCTCAGAGGCATTTGAGGCCCTGCAAAACGTATGTGGCACACGTGCACCTATTCACCGCACTGCTAATTTGCAGCTCAGCAGGTTTCTTTTGACACCAGGAGATCCAGGTGTCAAAAAAACCCACAGCTAAAAAAAGCAGTACGTCACACGTTGCAGTAGCGTGCACTGTCAGAAACCAGAGCCTGGCTGGCCGGAGCTTTGCTCTGGCTGCCAGCTGGCTCTGAGCGGCTGGCTCAGCACTGCTGCTGCCCTGGGAGGCCCCCAGCACCCCAGGTAAGGCTGCTGGGGCCTGGCTCCAGCCTCCTCTACTCCATCTGGGTCCCTTTGCCACACACCTGAGTGCATGTGCAGGGGAGTGCCTGGGGACAAATAACATCAGCACAAATATGTCCTGTGGAAAATGTGCACCCCTGCATGTGCGTGCTTGTGGGGATGCACCCTTGTGAGCAAACCACATGCACAAAGTATTTACATTGGAAAGGAGAAAAGAAATAGAGTCCAAAACAAAAAAATAAACTACAACTAGAGCCACCACGGTATGGCACCACCTCATACCATTCTTGTTCACTGTAAAGCACAAATCTGTGGGAACGTGAAAAGAGGAAGACCAAAGTATAAAACTACATGTGAATTGTGAACTCAAATGCTATACTTGGCTAGGCAGAGATCAAAGGGCATGAATCCCCAGCATAGCAGTTAGCTACTTGTCTGCACCTTCTAGCAAGGAAAGATGGATTGAAATAACAGACCATCCAATTTCATTCTGGCAGAGGATGAGAGGGAGATGGAAAGAGAGATCTATTATAGTCCCGCCAATGATGAAGAATAGAAGAGAATGCGGAGACCTATTTCTCCATGAAAGCTCTTTTTGTCCCATTTAGAAATGCTCTACCTTCAAGGTCAATCCTGAGAGACCCAGAAAACATCAAGCTTCTCATGTAAGTTCCACTAGAGAATGAAAACCTTGTTGGTGCATAGGTGGCAATTAGTGGGATGTTCATTGTTGTTCATGTAAAAGACCATTTGCACAGATACATTCTTTCTTCCATTCATTCAGCAATTCTGCTTACTTTTCGTTGTGCTCACAAGGGTTTAGCATGGGATTTCCATGACACCAGGCCACATACTGACTGAGACATTTTTGGACCTGGAGTATTTTTGTTCTTCATTTAGTAAGAGAAAGAGATATTGAGAGAAAAATCAGTGAGGATGGAAGCTGTTTAACTGTTCCCTTTTCTGTTCCTGTGCCCTCTCATTCACCACTCCTGGACTTTTTCCTTCCCACTGTTACTGTACTCCCTTTTCATCCTTCTACACCATCTTCTTCGATTTCCTCCTCCTCCTCCTCCTCTACATTTTGCAGGTATGTGCATGAGAATGTTTTAATTTAACTTGCTCTCTGTTTTCTCTAATAATACCTTCTTTCCGTCCCCGAACTGACGACTACAAGGATTCTGTTTTCCCCCCATGACCAGTAAGGCAATGACTGGACTCCAGGCCTTTCAGAGTCTCTGGATCTGTGGATCATGTCAGAGGAATTACGTCAGAAATAACTTGTGCACATAGAGATGATCAGGCCCCAAGTGTGAACTCTGGTTGGGAAGTGAGAGTCATTTCACAAAAGCTTGTGCTGTAAGATAGATAGATAGATAGATAGGGTCTGGTTTAAATTAAAAGTTAACATTTTTTGTGAAATACATTAAATTAAGTGATTTTCACAAAAAATACAATTTGCAATGAAATGCCATGATGTGGCCGCTTGCTGGGGAACTCCTCAGCAAGCAGCCATACCGTGGCATTTTATTGCACCAGGTTGGCTGCTGCAGGCTGGGAAAAGTATTCCCCAGCCAGCAGCAAAAGCCTAGCAGCCCAAGGGTCAGGGGGAAGGGGTCGCAATAGGGACAGGGAGAGGAGAGAGCTTAGGGATGGGTAGGGGCTGTTTGCTCCTCTGGGTGGGAAAACTGGGTTGGGGGGGGTGGTTGGGGGCATCTGAGGACTGCCTTGGCAGATGGCCCTGGCACTGGGGAGGGGAGGGGATGTTGGGTCTGTGATTCATAGATTCATAGATGCTAGGGTTGGAAGGGACCTCAACAGATCATCAAGTCCGACCCCTTGCCTAGGCAGGTAAGAGTGCTGGCGGAACATGACCCCAGGATGACCCCAGCCAGATGCCTATCCAGCCTTCTCTTAAAGACTCCCAAGATAGGGGAGAGCACCACCTCCCCTGGAAGCCCATTCCAAATTTTGGCCACCTTTACCGTGGCTCTGTATATGCACATGTACATGTATACACACATTTAGGTTAGTCTATATGGTACAAATATACCCTGTAGGGGTGCGTTTACACCAAGAGAAAAACTTGATGTACAGTTCACTCTCCTCAATGAAAGCATATCCTTTGTGTACTGTGTAGCCAACTCCATGGGGATTCCTGTGTGCTGCATTGGAGGAAGAGGGTTGGGCAGGCTGAGGTGAGGGTCACTACTAATGGCTTCACAACTACACAGATTCACCATCCATATCCCTTACCACCATGAAGGGGGAATACAATAGAATACAATAGGCTACTGTAGTCCGGTTACTTACAAGTAGAGTGGGAGCAAAATTTACCCTGATTGTATGTAAAGTTTGTCTTTACACCTATGCATATGGTTTGTGTACTTTGGCAAACTGGCCAATGTACTGCAATAAATTGTTCAGCCTGATTTGAATTTTTTAAAACCTTGCATTGCCAGAAAATGTTTTCGTGTCTATTGTCTCTCTGTTCATTATAAGCTGCAATGCAAGAGGGGCCCCTTACAAAAAAGAAGGAAAGAGTTACACATCTCGTGGACATATACAGTTTTTACACAGAAAAACAAAATACTTCAAAGAATGTTACATACTCACAAAGTCAGGCCAATTCTTTTTTTTAAATGCAGCCATAGAGCTCTGAGGATGCCAAATTCTACAGATATCAAATTGTATACATATGGTAAATTTTTTCATACTATTCAACATTGGCTCAATGTGATTTTAATTTGGTACAGATTGGAAAGTTGGAAAAAGAAACCAGGAATAGATATTTCAGAGACAAATAGAAACCCTCTGATAACTGTCATTGCTCGGGGTTAAAACATATGCAAATGTCTTCAAAACCACTGTTAGTGAATCACTTCTGGAATGTGTTGATTTGTTTAACTCATCTGGAATCGTGACGTGACTCATCTTCAACCTGGAGACAGAACTGACTGCTTGAATGGAAAATGTCAGCCTAAACAGGGATTTTGGAAAAAAACAACCCCAAAAACAAGGATTGCTTAAATTCTGGACTCAAGGTCTGATTCCCCATGGCTCTGCAAAGTGATTGCAAAACATGGGCAGTACGATTCAGTAACTTTTGTGCACTCAGTTGCACTGGTGCAGATGAGCTCCTTGAGGTGCAGTCTTGCTGAACTGGGCTGCTAGCTTTAATATTTACAGTTAGTTTTTAACACCTGGCTCTTTTGTCCTTATAGTTATCACACATAATCTACAGTAGTGTTTAGAATTCAATATAATTAATTCACTGATGACACAGTCTCCTCAAACAGTTACATGTTACTCAAAATGCATATTTATTAATTGAGGATTCTGCAAGTTTTATTTCTGATTCATATGGGAAAAAGAGAGTGACCATATGAGTCACCCAACATTTAGATACTTAACAAAATATATGGTGTGATCTGATGCATGACTAATGCATTTGTGTCTTTAAGAATCTGTTGATACTAATGAATGTTACATGTGCATATCTGGGGAGAAAAGACACTTCAAAGGATACTGGTTCATTAATTTTAAGTTGTATGTAGTGACTTACTGTTTTACAGATCTAAAAAGTATTTAATTTGCTGTAAAATTTAAAATTATATCTCAAAGCCCATTGCAGGAAGGCTCTTTTAAAACATCCCTACTAGTGACACTGTGGCCGTGTCTACATGAGATGCTGACTGCACAGTTGTTATTGTGCAGTCATTTAGTACTTGCATACCCAAGTGCTAAATGAATGCTCAGTAACCAGCGTTACTGCACAGGAGCATCCCTGCATGGCTTCCTGGTGATGCTGACTGCACGGTAACTTGTTACTACATCATGGTTTGTGCCATTCAAAGCTACTGTGCAGTAGTAATGAAGTACTGCTCAGTAAGCATCTTGTGTAGACATAGCCACTTAATATATTTTCTGTCTGTTGGATAGTTATGACCACAGTATTTGGTTCGCAGAGATTTTGCCCACTTTCAACATCCATGACAATAATACCACTCCTAGATAGAGCCAGTTGAACTGTTCAGTACATTTATTACAACATTTTTCTCTTGTTCTGTTAGCAAATCATTTGTGAATTTAATTTTTCTTTCCTCAAATGTACTCATTATTTGTTTAGCCTGGCTTAAAAACCTCCAAGGATTGATATTCCACAACCTCTCTGAGTAACCCGTTCCAGTGCTTCAATACCCTCCTAGTGAGAAAGTTTTTCCTAATATCTAACATAAATTTCTCTTGCTGCTATTTGAGACCATTGCCCCTTGTTCTGTCATCTGCCACCACTGAGAACAGTCCAGCTCCATCCTCTTTGCAACCCCCCTTCAGGTAGTTGAAGGCTGCTATTAAATCCCCTCTCATCCTTCTCTTCTCCAAATTCAATAAGCCCAGTTCCCTCAGCCTCTTCTTATAAGCCAGGTGCCCCAGCCCCCTAACCATTTTCATTGCCTTCTGCTGGACAATCAATTTGTCCACATCCTTTACAGTAGGGGTGGGCAGGAGGGGATCCAAAACTGGACATAGTACTCCAGATGTGGTCCCACCAGTGCCAAATAGAGGGAAAGAATAACTTCCCTCAATCTTCTGGCAACGCTCCTATGAATGCAGCTCCTACTACCTTTAGCCTTCTTGGCAACAAAAGCACACTGTTGGCTTATTGTCAACTGTAACCCCCAGGTTATTTTTTGCAGAGCTGCTGCTCAGCCAGTCAGTCTCCAGCCCATACCAGTGCATGGGATTGTTCTGTGCTAAATGCAGGACATAATCATGATATAAAGAAATTATTATTGGATTAGACTGTTGGTCATCTATGAGAAATTAACTAATGGTCTTAATCAAGTTTGCAGTAGACAGGTGTCTATGGCACATAAATAGGAGTCTACCCAACTTGAGGAGGCAGCCAGGCCATTTCACAGGCAGATCACAGGGCTGGCTACCATTTTCAAGGGCTTATCATGGCCAGGGCCACCCATGCTTCTGATTGGCCTCACTCCTCACAGCTGATTGGCTGCAAGGGCTGTCAGTCATACAGCCCCACCCCTCATCACTGATTGGTTAGGAGTGCTGTCCATCATGCCCCTCCCCTCCCACTGCCAATTGGTGGAGAGTGGTGGGGCCGCATGACAGGCAGCTCTCTCAGGCGATCAGTGTTAAAGGTTGGGGTTGGCAGCCATCTTGGACTCCCCTATACACTGGCGATGCATAGCGGGTGCACTGCACTGCCGGCAGCATCTGCAGGACCTCCCGCTGCTGCTCTGCCCCGCCAGCCTCCAGGGGCACACATCATTCATGCCCCTATATGTTGGCAACTTCCCCTCCCACCTTCCAGGTTGCGTGGCCAAGCTGCAGTGCCACGAGGACTGTTGACTCCCTCTGGGGAAGCAGCATTTTTTGCCAGCAAGTTTTCCTTTTTTTTTTTTTTTTTTTTTTAACAGATTCATAGACCTTGCCTGCTTTCATGTGCTATGCTGGATTTCACGTTTTCTTTGAAATCCGCAGTCATGATTTCAGTAGGTCCCTACACACACATCATCTCCAAGAATGACAGTCAGAACCCGAACACCAGGCTCGGATGAGCGAGCCAAGGCACTTTAACTAGCTGTCACCCACGCAGATAATATTCTCAGGCAACAATGAAGCATATTAATGCATCAATTTTGGGGGAGCCTATACTATTTCTATACCTGCTATATACACATTTTCTAAATAAAGAGAAAGCTTTGACTCCAAATGTCACCTTTTAGTAGAACGAAGATCTCCCCAGTATGGGGCACAGAAATCCTTTTCCTTCTGTACTTTGTTCTTATCAATATTCAGCTTCATTGCAGCAAGGTTAGATGATTGCCTTCTCATTTCTCAGGAACAGTAGGAATGTTTTAACAGTGTGGCAATTTTAGTTGCTGTAGATTGGTTGCTTTTGCTTGGAAAATGCTGGTAGACATGCATGCTGCCTTGTAATGTATTCAGCCACAATATAGCACAATTATCAAACACTGGCTTTTGATTACTGTCGATTTCATCCTCTAATGGTAACATTTGTGGTATCCTGTAGCCAGTGGTATTTCTAAACTACCTCTGGTATTGTTAGCACATTATAATGCTGCTAAGTCTCACAGCAGACAAGAGGGAGCTGGTGGTCTTTGCAGACTCCCCTAGGATTAGGAGCCATTCCTGGGAGGTCAGGCTGTTGTCCCTAATTAAAAAGGAAGACATGTTGATTTAGAAGCTGAACAGACAGCCTTATGTTTCAGAGGAGCACCAGGATGCTTAGTCATTAGGAAGCCAGCTACAGACCTGTGGTCTGGATTCAGACCTGGGCATACTGCAGGCACTGACTGGGAACAGGTTTTTCTCTATGCTAATAAATAGAAAGGAAATGCATCTGTTTACCTCTGGTAAGAAATGGATGTTTGTTGTGTTTTTATAAGTAATCCATCCAAAGGCAAATAGATGCCCACTGGGCTTGCCCTGTCTTTCTATAAGCCTTCATTCTTGCAGAGGGTGTTTTTCATTTTCCTTTAAACTGTCTCCACCTAAAATATCCCTGGAAGCAAACAAATAAAAGGGGATAAACACTTGTAGTCAGGGGAGGAGGAGAGATTATAGTGACAGGATCAGTAAAAGTCCTGAAGGTGCTTGACATACTTCTGAATTTAATTTCTAATGGAAAAATGCCATAGAACCTGAAAGAAGGAAAAGTTTTGTGTTTGTTTGAGCTCTGAGCCAGGGCTCAGCCCAGAGACAGGGCAGCTCCACGCCCAAGGTAGCGGCAGGGCATGGAGAAATAGCATCTCCTGTGCAGCTGGTGTGGCCAGCCACCAGCTGGAGCAATGGCTATTTTTGTGTCCCCCACCCAGCAATGATGCGGGGCTGATGCCCTGCTCACCCCTCTTCAGTTATACTACTGGCTCAGCCATTCTCAGACACCCCAGGTTCTTTGTTTTTCTGACTGTGGTACACCTGATGTTTGACACCTTTGCCACTTCTGATGAAAAAAATTGCCTGTGTACAGCTTTAACTTTAATAATTGATAATCGTTTGGGGGTACTTGGTGCTTATAGAAATCCAGGATTGAACAACATCAGGGCTTCTCCCCAGGGCATGCAGCATCAGTGCAGTCTGTCTCAATCCCCTTATCCTCAGTGGCCGAGAGGGCACTTCAGCTTCTATAACCATTTGTGCCTCAGTATTTACTGAGACTACCAACCAGGATGCCAGGTAAGATCTAGATGAGACATTTCTAGGATTTCTGCTACTTTATGTAAGGAGGTACTCAGGCTCCCCAGTACTCAGAACCCAGCTATATGTTGTCAGCAGCTAACTGTCTACCTGTCTGGGAGGCTGGGAGCCAGCAGGAACTGAGACCAGCTTATGAGGGAGAAGCCACAAAGACTGTTTTAAAACTCCAGGAGGGGACAGGTTAGAGTACTGGGGGAAGAAGCACAGAGCCACAGTTTGTCTTAAGATCTGAAAGAAGACAGCATGTTTAAGTTTTGCTTGTTTCCTTGCTTGTTCCATTTTATGGTGCGGACAAGGTTGTCCATGTAAAATAACTGGTTTGAAACCGTGAAGCCAGAGTCAACTACCCTTATCAGAAAATGGGTTGAGTGACCCACTTTACAACTTGATTATTTCTTCTGGGATAAAACCCCCTCACTTAAAACAGATCACCTAAGCAATCATTACATAGCAGCTTCCAATCAGTACAGATCATATCATCACAGGAATACAATTAACATGATTGTAATGTCTGAGATTCATTCACCTGCTCCTCTACCAGTGTTATATAGGCCATCACCAGCAATACTCCTTTTCTGTCTAGACTGGGCAGACTGGGCAATCCCTATATGAAAGAAGGAGGAGACACCGATCTGACATGAAATCCAAAAGCATACAAAGGCCATGTAAAGGTGGAACACTTTAACTTTCCTGAACAGTCCATTGCTGACCTCAGAGTTGCTTTTCTAATGCAGTGAAACTTTAAAACCTGATTTGAATGTGAACTGATGGAACAAGAAATCTTCCACAGACTGGATTGTGTTAAATATGGTCTAAACAGGGACTATGGATTCTCACGCCATTACCTGGACTAGCTTTTGTGACACATTTGTCCCTATGGATTTATTACATGTCAGCACTGCCTCGCTTTCCCCTCTCCACTTTCTCTGTCCCTTCCCTGTTTTTTATATTCACATTACTCTTAGTATCTGATAGCCCACTCTGTGCATGTCCTTTCATAGCATCTGATGAAGCAAGTTCCAGCTCATTAAAGTTTGTGTATTTCTGATTTAGTTAGTCTATAAAGTGCACCTCTTCCTTGCCTTCTAGCAGTTTTCAGTGATCTGAGCTGGATTTCAAACAGCCACCTAGATGTGACAGGCATTTTATATCCCAGCGGGTGCATCTACATGAGATGTTTACTGTGGTATTGCCTAATTAGCCGCACAGTCAGCATTTACACATGCAGTGCTATTATGATGGACTAAACTAACTCTAATATAGGTTAGTACTTGTAAACACAAGTAGTATCCTACAGCAGAGTTTTTCATCCTGCAGCAACGCAAGTATAGATACTGACGTGGCTGGCTGGGGCACAACGGTGCTTCAGTATGGAGGCTGCCTGCTAGCTAGCCCTGCACTGGAGCACCCTCATGCACTGGAGTATCCAGCCAGTCCTTCTACAGCATATTGAGCTAGGTCAGAGCAGCCCCAGGCTGACCACCACAGGGCCCATACCAGCCAGGGCTTCTCTAATCTGGTTCAATGTTCTGTAGTCCTGGGCATATGTTCAAATGCGGCACCTAGGAGCAATAAACTCCAGTGCATATTGCATTTTGCACTGGAGTTAATTGCTGCACATTAATTGCACATGTAGATGCACCCAGTAATACACAGAGGTGCAGCCTCTGCTTTACCCAGCCGGGGCTGAGTAGTTGGACATTTTAGAAAGCTCATTCTCCCTGATCTGGGCAAATGGCCAAAAGGGAATGTTTTCTTTACAAATAGGCCTAAATGTGTCTGTTGTATATAGTTTAGACTTTTCCATACCCCTGGAGAACCATTGCTCTGTATTGTAATTTGTGAATATAGAAAAATGGTTTCCTCTTCGGATTTTTTGGTACACGATTCATTCATAGTACCCAGGAATCTGAGTCTGTTCTGACACAGATAAAGGGTGGGCAAGAGGCTAATGGAAAAACAGGTCTTTTATTGGTCTAGCTTTAAAAAGCAGAGTGAAATGTGCTGCCAATGCTAAGAAATTATATACATGTCATTATGCCAGCATGCTGACTCATCAGCATTGGTTCATGTGGAATATCTGTGTGACAGCTTTCAAAGTAATACATCAAATTGTGGACTCATGCAAATGCCTTTAAAAAAGGCTATTAAATATCCTACTCAGTTGCTCCTGCCTATTTATACCGTCTATAGGATAGGACCACTGTGATTTCCAAAGAAAAAGAAAAAGAAGCCAGGTTGCATTTAAAACAGCACTATCCAACATACTAAAGGTATCTTGAGAAAGAAGTGGACAAGAATTTCTATCCATAATTTTTTTACGTTTTATGTTGACAAGATGCACTGATGATCTATAACTTGGCCATTTTTAAACATGCATTCAGAAGAACCCAATTCTATGTTATAGGGTACATGCGCATCCAAAAAAACAGATTTTTTGTAGGTTTTACAACATAAAGTTAGAAAACAAGTGTCATTTGCAAATTAAGAGAAGTGATTCTTCTGCTCTATTCAGCACTCGTAAGGCTTCACCTGAAATAGTGTCCAGTTTTGAGCCCCATATTTCAAGAAGGATGTGGACAGTTTGGAAGGAGTCCAGCTCAGAGCAACAAAAGTGATTAGGGGCCTGGGAAGCAAGACTTATGAGGAAAGGCTGAAAGAACTAGGGTTATTTAGTCTGGAGAAGAGAAGACATAAAGGGGATTTGATAAGTTTTCAGATACCTGAATGGTGATTACAGAGAGGATGGACATGGGCTTTTTTTCTGTGGCCTTAGGGAATAGAACTAAGAGCAGTAGCCTCAAGCTTCAGCAG
>NW_005842538.1:1050620-1063224 GCF_000455745.1 Alligator sinensis
AAGATTTAGGTTGGAGATTAGGAGGAACTTTCTAATGAATGGTGGTGAAGCATTGGAACAGGCTACCTGAGGAAATCGTGGAACTCCATCCTTGAAAGTTTTCAAGAGCAGGTTAGACAGACACTAGGAAGGGATGGTTTAGTCAAGGACAATCCTGCCTGAAGCAGAGAGCTAGACTACATGACCTTGAGAGGTCCCTTGCAGCTGTACTTTCCCATGATCCTAAGAGGGATAAGATCCACTTATGTATTTGCTAATGCCATTGCTCTTTGTGGCAGGGTTTCTAGAAAAAAGCACATTGTGCAAGGAGAAGGGGAGCTTCTCATTACTGCAGCACCTTGCCCTTACTTCTACAAGGTGAGGAGAAGCGTTATCAGGTGTGTATAATCTCACTGGTATGGCTCCCACCAGCAGCCCAAACAAGTGCATCTAATTATTTCCCACTCAAAAGACACAAAGGGCCAAGAGCCTCTCTGAAGAGGGAACAAAGTTGTCCTATAAATGGAACCTGAGGGAACAAACACCTTCAGAAGAGTTAAGGTCAAGTTTGTATTGTCCCAAATGAAGTGTGGTCTTGCTCAAGGTCTGTTTTAAGTTGAGTCACTGAGGGAGAAGATTAAAAGCACCCTCCAGAAGAGAGGAGTCTTCTATACAAGAACCTATCTTGTGCATGTTGCACTTGTTTGTTGGAAAAAGGCCTTAACTACCAAGAAGTCAGAGCATTAGTTTTGTAATGATGTCAGCTGCAAATGGCTTGTGGTTTACTGATGGTGTAAATATTCAGGAAAATGATGGTTACCTCCTTTTTAAGGCACTTTGTCTACTCTTGAAATAATTTAATAATAATATAGTATTAATAATCATTATTAAGCCAGGATCCTTAAAGCCAAACTCTATCATCTTACTAGTTTTTTCTAGCCCCCTGTTTAAAGGCCCTATCGTTCCTTATCCACTAATTTGCACTAATTGAGGATGTAACCCATAAAATATAAGAGGTAATACATGACTCTCAGCATTTGTAGATTTTTAAAACTGGAGCCACCAGGATAATAAGTTTTACGTCATTCTATGCTCTGTGAAATATTTGGGACAGCTATTCCATTAGCGTGTACTCTGGTTGCAGTGATACCAGGAATACTAGTGCCAGTAATACCAGTTTGCCTTTACAGCTGTACTTTCTGTGCTACTACTATTATAAAGTCAGTGTATTATAGTACACAATGTAGAAGTGATGAAGTGCAGAAATGTGTGATTAAACTGTACCTATTATGAATTTTTGGCTTTTACCTGCCTGCTGCCTACTAATCCATCTCTGCTGGGACTATGGGCCGTGTTATACTGTAATTTTGGGCAACTCCTGGAGCTCTTAACACCTGGATTGTCCACATGTTAACACCAGGGGCAGGATTATCTCTGTGCTACCCAGCTCTTGTTACACTTAAGGTGCAGCCACTCTAGGCTACACCTTTGTATAAGCACCACACCTGCTCCCCATCTCTTGTTGGCCCTGATGAATACTGCTATATACTGCCCCTGCACCCTCCCTAGTACCCCAGATCACTTTTCACTATGCCCTTTCCCTGTCCCACTTGTGGCACTATCTGTTCTGGGGGAGCAGAAGGAGAAGTATTAACCTGCCTGCCCCATCACCATTGATGCTGCTCTCTGGATGGGCTCAGCTCCTGGTAAGAGCAGCAGCACCAGCTGAGCAAGTAGGTTAACCCTTCTCTGCCTGCTTCCCTGGGACAGATATCCAGGCAGCTAGAAGTAGGCTGGGGTGGGAGGGGCAGGGGGAACCCCAAAAGGCAGGGGGGGAGGATCCCCAAGGCAACCAGGAATAGGGGGGTGGGGAAGGGGAATCTTACCTTTCAGCCCTCCAGGCCCCTGATGGCCTGAATGTGTGATTACTCCAAACTCAAACTAGTACTAACACTGATCAACATTTATGCGACTCACACTGTAAGGTGTAACAAGGCCCTTTTTCTTACAAGACTGTGCCTCTCTGGACCAGTTAGTCTCTAAGGTACTACCCCATCCTGTCTTCTGTCTGATTTCAAACTAACATGGCTAACCACATCTACTCCAAATGCTGCATCACATCGGAACCTCCATTTAAAAGAGGCAAGAAGTTTTTTTTTCTTTCTTTGCTCCTTCTCTAGCTCTACTTCACCTTGACAAAATTTATATACCACGCCATCACATGTGAATCTGTGATTATGGGATTCATAGTGGAGTATTAGGTAGGGCTTAGAGCCTTTTAGAACTAGGTCATCAGTGTGAATACAAGTAGGTCGCTACTGACTGAAAATAGGCTATTTGATTATTATGTGGGATCAGATGGGTGTGTCGATCCACTACCTATTGGACAGGTTTCTACAGCACTGCACAGTAGCATTACAACTGACATTGATTGCTGTCCCCTTTGGTGCTCTCCACAGAGATGTCAAGTATTGAATGGACATCGAGACAAAACTACTCTGTCACACTGGAAATAGCGTATCCAGGTCAGGGCTGAGGCATATTGGTAGTGAAGCATGCAGAGAGGTTGAAGTGTATACCGGGTTCATGGAGAGAAATAGGACTTCCATTTGTGGATCTTCCAGCATGACACATTTCATCAGCACTGCAGTTTGAAAATAAACATCAAACAAATAGTTTTATCCTATTATGTCAGAACAAATTATACACTCTGGGTGTGATTCTCACTCCATTTCACCCGTTTTATGCTAGTGTAGTTCCATTAATTTCAGGTGAATTATCCCCTCACAAAACCAAGGTGATATTGCAAAGAAGCAGGACTGCATCCCTGAAAGAAATTATTACAAAATCTCAAGACTTTGCTGTGCTATTAGGAGGTGTGTTTCTGATTGTAGGCTGGCTGTGTAAAATTAAGGACTTGTGCACCTTGGTCATTCATATTGAGAGGAACTGAAAAGATGTAGTTGCTGTTCCCACTTGGTTTTGTTAGTATATCTATTAACAATTAATAGATCTATCATTCATGCATTTGTCTAGTCCTTTTTTGAATCTGGCTATGCTATCAGCCTCCACTACCTCCTGTGGCAATGAATTCTACAAGTTAACCACACAGAATCCTAGAAAATGAGGGTTGGAAGGGACCTCAGGAGGTCATCTTGTCCAACCCCCTGCTCCAAGCAGGACCACTCCCAACTAGATCATCTCAGACAAGACTTTGTCTAGTCAAGTCTTAAAAACCTCCAAGGATGGAGAGTCCACAGCCCCTCTGGGTAACCTGTTCCTGTGTTTTACTACCCTCCTAGTGAGAAAATGTTTCCTAATATCCAACCTGAACTTCCCTTGCTGCAACTTGATACCATTGTTCCTTGTTCTGTCAGAAATGTAAAATGCATAAAAAAGTATTTTCTTGTTAGCTTTTAACCGGTTTCCTACTCATTTCAGTGGGTGCCCCCTAATCTTAATATTATGGGACTTGGTGAATAACAGTACCCTATTCACGTGGTCCACATCTTCCTGATTTTATAGACATCTATTCTATTCCCCCCCTCCCCACCCAAACTCAGCCTACTCCTTTCTAAACTGAAGAGTCCTAGCCTTTTTAGTCTCTCCTGGTATGTCAAGTGCTCTATCCCCCTTATCATTTTGGTTGCCCTTCTCTGTAACTTTTCAAATTTTACTACAACCTTTTTGAGATGTGGAGACCAGAACTGCACACAGTATTCAAGATGTGGGGACACCATAGATTCTCATAATGTCATGATGTTTTTCTTCATTTTGTTTCCAATTCCTTTCCTAATGATGCCCAATATTTTATTGGCTTTTTTAGTCACTGCTGCACATTGAGCTGATGTTTTTAGTGAACTACTTACAAGGTCTCTTTCTTGAATCCTAACACCTAGTTCAGAGCCCAGCATTGTGTATATACTGAAAGCAACAGAGATTTTTCTATTAAGTGGCTATAGGTGTCCAAGACTAAGAATATCCTGGGGTTTTTAGGTCATGTAGAATAACAGATGTCGTCTTTGTTTTGCTTTTTTTTAAAACTCGTCCCTGCTGATCTAAAAAAAATTAAACCAAAAACAATAGTTTGTCCTAGTTTTCTAGATATCTGCAGACTGGTCAGCTAAAGGAACCTGTAGCCAGCTGAGCTGGTAAATCTCTGACTGCAAGCTGAGTGAATAGGCTTCTCAAGGACCACCTCCCACCTAGCTTGTCAAATGCTGCAGTCTGTTCTCTTCCTTGCTGTATGTCATTTCTCTGTTCAAATCAGTTTGAATGTAAACAATGTATAACTTGAAGGGGCATAAACCCATGTCCATTCATCGAGAGAGACAAGCTACACTGGCTATGTTTCCTTTTTCCAATCTAGACAATAAATAGATCATGTATAAAACAAGCAGATTTTTAACCAATTCATTTTTAAGCATTGGTTTAATATCCTCCAAAATGTGCTCAATGAAGTTGATCAAGCCCATGGGGTCTTGCTACTTCCCAATGTGAGTAGTTTATTGCTGGATTCTCTTACTGTTTTATGAATTAGCTACTGGCCTTTTTGGGTGCCTGTAGACGTGCAGGATGTGTGCTCCAATGCATTGTAATCAGAGCAGACATGATTAATTAAGTCTTCTGGAGCATGCTAATCAGCACATTTCAGCAGCCTCAGCATCTTGTGTATTCAATGTCCTCATGCTTCAAAATGGTGGCAGGGGTGCTTTAACTAAAGCTCATTAAACAACGTTAAAGCACCCCCCGCTGTCGTTTTGAAGCACACTGAGATGCTGAATACACAAGACACTGTTGGGCACTTTAATTAGAGCAGCTCCTGAGAGCCTTTCTAATTAAAGCACCCCTTCACCCCCCACACACCCCCGGAGCACATGTAAAGATTCCCTTTGTGTCTAGCTCCAGTGTTGCCAAAAATAGCAATTCATGTTCATGTGTCTAAATGTATTTTAAAATATTGAAGTAACTAAGCGTAGCTGGTTGGGATAGTCTTGATTTATATCCTGGAAATAAGTATTTTCAGATACCTTAAATGAGAAGCAAAGTGGGTATGTCTTTGCATATCAGTGGGCACATCTACATGAGATGCTGATACTGCTGCACAGTAGAGTCTCATGGCAAAAACCATGACATGATGCCACTGTGCAGTAGTGTCGCAAAAAAGGAGTTTGCCAGTGCAACAGTAACTCAGTTACTGCACAGTAGCTTCATACTACTGTGCAGTAGCATTGCATGGTGAAAACTGTGATGCAACACTACTGCACAGTAGCATTAGGTCACAAAAAAGGCGGTGCAGTAGTGTCACAAAAAAGGCGTTCGCCAGTATACTGCACAGGAACTGACCGCAGTACCACTGTGCAGTAGCGCCTCGTAGCTACTGTGCCAGTAGCGCCACTGTGCAGTAGCGGCCAGTGGCACTGTATATGAGTGAGCTCATACAAACTGTTCTCTGTGTTTATAATTACCATTTATTTTGAATGAAGGATTTCAGAGCACTTAGTGAATTTTTTAAGCTAAACTCAGTCAGGGAGGTATTTTTAACCTCATTATACAGATAAGAAAGCTGAGGACTAAAGATGGTAATGACCAGCTCAAAACTGGTGTAGATTCATAGATTGATTCATAGACTCATAGATTGTTAGGGGCTGGAAGGGACCTTGCAGATCATCGGATCCAGCCCCCCCTGCACTAGGTGGGAAGACAACTGGGGTCAAGTAACCCCAGCAAGGTGACTGTCCAGTTTCCTCTTGAAAACCTCCAGGGTAGGTGACTGCAGCACCTCTGGAAGGAGCTTATTCCAGAATCTGGAAACCCTGACTGTGAAGGAGTTTTTCCTGGTATTAAGCCTGAAGTGACCTCCCAGGAGTTTGTATCCATTGGTCCTGGTTTTCCCTGGGGATGCCCTAGTAAACAGCTGTTCACCAAGCTCCTGATGCACTCCTCTGATATAGCGGCAAGCCGCGATCAAGTCCCCTCTCAACCTTCTCTCTAGGCTAAAGAGGCCCAGGTCCCTCAGCCTTTCCTCATATGACTTGCCTTGCAAGTTCCTGATCATACAGGTGGCTCTTTTCTGGACCCTCTCAAATTTTTCCACGTCCTTATTAAAGTGTGGCGACCAGAACTGGCATGCACCACCCACGCAAACTGAGGTATAAAATACATGTCTCTTGACTCTCAGTTCTGTGCTGAAGTTATCTTTCCACTTGCTACAAACCCAAGTGCTATTAAATCTGAAAACATTATGACTGAATATAGCAGACATCTGTCCATCTTAAGGCTCATAGCAGTTATTGGAGTATAACCAAATCCAGAGAAAGGAGATGATGATAGTATTTCTTTTAACTAAGCCAAGGGATATTTCCTCAGGTTCCAAGAGAAAATGTGCAGTGAATTGACCATGAACCAAGCTATTCTCACACTATAGCTGCTGAAGGCACCACAACTGATGATGCATATAAAGAGTATTCTGTTGATATGTTTGGAACATGAGTATTTCACAGGAAAAGTGCAAGTGTGACTATGAGTCACATCTCTCTCACATTGCATTTCTATATATGTTTCCGCAGCGTTAGCTAATGCTCTAAGCAGAACATCCTATGATTAATCATCCATTTCAGACTAATTACAGTGTCAAAATAAGTTTTCTACCACTTACAGTGAAAGCACAGAACTTAAATGGGCTATTCTCAATAATGAGATTTCAGGAGAAACACAAAAACATATGGAAAAGTGTGCAGGAATATATCAGGAGGTAAATTAAATTAGGAACACATTTCAATTATAAACCAAGCTGGTTTCTCAAAACTGCCCTTTTTCTTACGCAGTGCTGTTTATTTTCTAATTATCTTTGTATACTGGATATTTAGTACCAAAATAACTCTGAATACAGCTTCCTAGTAAACAGTGCTGTGTTTGTGGCCCATGAACATACAGGAGAACAGCCATAATGCACATTTTAAATCAACTAGATCAGTATTTTCAGGAGAGCAACAAGAGGTAAATTGGCATGTGTGAGGCTTAACTCCCATTTGTACTGAAGGAAGTTGAGCATTGGAACCCCACCGAGAGAAGAGTACATATTCTTAAGTGCTGGAGCAAGGGAGAAGGTGGGCAAACTGGAAGTCAAGGAAGAGGAACTTTAGACAAAATATTTGAAAAACCCTGCACTTCCTAGCTGAAGCACTGGCAAAGCAGCAGAATTTGGCCAATTATTACAGTCTCTGCGAAGGGAAAAAATAAGCAGTAATCCTATACGCACCCATGCACGCAAGCACACTCCTCCACCACTTACAGTCATTCATCAGCACTCTACTGATGTGGAGCTGTCTTTCCTGCCATTATGATTGGGGAGGTCTTCAATCTTAAGAAACATGGGGTGCCCAAGAATGGTGGACTGCTCTGGCATGCGCATCCTGGGAAGCTTCAGTAGAAACTCTTGCTGGGTAAGGCAGAATTGCAAGCAGTCTTCCAGCTGAACAGCCCTTCTGCAGCTCTCTATACCCTGCAGGACAGAACGTTACCCAGACAAAGCAAAGAAATGATCCTGCTCCCACAGAAGTCAGTGGAGGTTGTGACTTGAATGAGGATAAGATCATAACCGTACATTCACATATTTTTTCATGTACAAAATGCTCCCTAATTCCTATACTGCAATGACAGAGTTTTCTGTGATACGTGCAGTGATCACGCACCTCAGTTCTAAGTGAAAGGGTATACACATTTCATATTGATTTCAAAGTGAGCTGCACCCACTTCAGCCAAAGCTGATTGTGTCCTAAATTTCAGGAAATCTTTTTTTCCCTTGACAGTTAGGTCTGCAAATAAAATTCTAGCACCATGCCACATAAAGACTACTGTTTCCTTGATTGTAATCAGGGCCATTCAGGCTGCAGGCTGATTGGCAAACACAACATTATTGTAGGCATTCTATATATTATTTATTCTGTAAACTGAACTAACACTTCCTGAACTGGATTTAAACATGCACTCAGTTCATACAAGACTCAAATCTCTGAGTGAACCACCATTTAGGGGAACATTGGCCAGATTCTACTCATATTTAGGGTATACACAGATGTAGCAGTTTTACTAGTATTAAACTATACTGATATAAACTATTCCAGTGTAATGGCTATGTTTCTTTACTCCTGTGCTATTATGTATGGAGCTAAAGCAGTATAATTCTTAACCTTTTCATTATATATATCAGCATAGGAATAGACGGACATAAACAGTTACATTGGAGTACCAAGCCCCCTTTTCTGTTTGAAAGAAGTTTTCAGTTACATATGTCCACAGACTTAGTCTGATGTTGATTTGGATTTCTTTCATTGAACTTAATGTCATAATTCATATAGCAGAATTTGGCCCCATGGATTTTACATCTTTCCCCAGGGGAAAGGTGCTTCTTAGAGAAAATAGGGCTCCTAGCAAACAGAAACAGATATTGGGGTCTCACATTCATTTCTTACTTCACAGCATCTGCTGCCACTTATGTTTTATATCTGCAGGAACACAGAGGCCTTTCAGAGGCTTATGGAGGCAAAGCTCATCAATCCTTATCATTCTCCATTAAAGACTTTACTGTCAAAGTTCCAGCTTAGGATTTTGGTTTGGTTTAGAAATGCCAGAGCATAGTTATCGTTACTAACTTCTGCAACCTATTTAATGTTTCACTAAATATTGTTAATTTGTGGGAAATAGTACAGAACTACAGGAGCAATGGTCTCAAGTTACAGCAAGGGAGGTTTAGGTTGGTTATTAGGAAAATCTTTCTCACTAGGAGGGTAGTGAACCACTAGAACGAGTTACCTAGAGAGGTGGTGGAAGCTCCATCCTTGGAGGTTTTTGAGGCCTAGCTAAACAAAGCCTTGACTGGAATGATTTCGTTTGGGATGGTCCTGCTCTGAGCAGAGGGTTGGACTAAATGACTTCCTGAGGTTGGTTATAGCCAGGCTTTAAGGGACCTAATAAAAAAAACATGGTTCAATATTTGATGCTATATGCTCTCAAGGAAGTCTGATGCTTACACTAGCATACAATGCCATACATTCTGATTGATGAGAAGGTTATTCATCTATTAAATTTATGTCACAGGAACTTTATTATCCAAAATGAGTTTAAACCAAGCCCCTTGAGCTATGGGAAAGTTTGGAACTGGACCAGACCTTTGCAACTCAGGCCACTCTGGAGAGTTTTTAAAGTTTTTTAAGGTTTTTAAGCTCTGGAGAGCTCTTTAAGAAGAACTGTGGCTTCTCAAGTAAGCCTAAGTTGTCATACTGAATATTAACATTTTCCTTTAGTCAAAACTTGACACATCTAGAAAGTAAATCAAGCCGCCTCATTCACAGATGGTGAGGTGGTGACCCAAGTGGACGCTGTTGGCTGGAGTTCCACAAGAGAATTAGTTTGAAACAAAGGAAACAGAACAATAGTCAGACATTATGGATTTCTTTCTGGGTTTCCCTGCTAACATTCACCAGTTTTAGTCATTAATACAGATTCTGTGGCATGAAAACAAATTGAGAAATAAGAAACAAAAACTTGCTGTCTGTGCTTTGTGGCTTACAGCTCTGGATGTCTATTGTTGTTATTGTAGTACTGCTTATAAGCATTATTGCTACTCAGTTTATTGCTCCCAGGAAGCTCGTGGGCATGTGTTTTACACATGCACCCGGGCCACAGCACGCTGAGCCGGGTTGCAGCAGCCCTGGCAGGCAGGGGGCCCAAGGGGTCAGCCTGCCAGCCTGGGGCTGCTTCCCCTGGCTCAATGTGTTGCAGAGGGGCTGGCTGGAGCACAAGGGTGCTTCAGTGCAGGGCTAGCCAGCAGGCAGTCCCCTCACTTGAAGCACCATCATGCCCCAGCAAGCCGGCTCAGCATCTAGACATGCATTGCTGAAGAGTAGGACTTGTATTGCCCTGCTGAGGAGTTTGTTGGTTTTATGCGCCCGAATAGGGGTGCACATTTAGACACTGAGATGTTTAGTTAAATAATCAGTTTTTCAGTAAACGTCTCATGTAGAGGTGCCCATTCAGTAATACAATAGTACCACGTAGCAGTAATGCCACAAAGGCTGTAGATAGCAGAACAACCAGTTGTCTAGAAATTCCAAGGATAAATAGCAAGTTAGTCTAAACTCCACTGCACAGGTCTATAATGTTTGTTGTTACTTTGCTGTAAAGGGACAATTTGTTGCAAAGGGCCGACAGTACTAGGAATACATACATTGTCTTCTCATATTTCTGTAGAATATCCTACATATCAAAAGTCCTTATAGCATATTAAATCTTTCAGGCAGGGCTTGGGTCACAATATGTCATTGGGAAATAGAGGATTCTGAGTGCTAATGCTACAGAAATAAAAATGCTGATAATCCAAGGAAGGAAACCACCAATTAGTTTTCAGTTTTCAGCTTCCAAATTAGTTTATCAAAATAGCATCAATAGTTAATATTTAAGCAAAATCTTTAGTGTTTGTATTGAAAATATGACAGACTCTCTGGGAGCTTAATTTAAGTCATCCAAACTGTCTACACAAGGAATATTTTTAATTGCCTTACACAGCAGACCAACTATCATGTTGACTTTCATATAGTCCAGGAGATTTGATTCTGTATTGTAATAAGATTGGCTTGAAACCTCTTAATGTTACATTCACACATGTAGCCATATTAGCAAATAGACAAGGTGAGTTCATTCCCTGACAGTTGGGAATCATTGATGCATCCATGAATCCAGTTTCTTCCCTTCTAAACTCAGCAGCATCCCATCCCTACCAACAATTGACTCTTCCTGTTCTGTACAACCCAGGAGCTTAAGTAAGGATAGTCAAAGAGTCCGAGGCTGAATCAATTCAATTTTCACAGGTTAGTCTAAGCTGCATAGATTGAACTGATAAGCAAGTGAACAGACATTCACTTTTGATTCCAGAAATGCAGCCACATGCCTGCAGTGGCTCAGACTGAAAGCCAGGGGGTGTTAGAGCATGCCTCCCTGCTTGGCTGGAGCAGGCAGCTTGTGCCAAGGCTAGCCCACCCACCCTATGAGGGCAGGGTTTGTGGTGAGGTGCAAAGTATCCTGGGATGCTGGGGGACTGTGAGTTAACTTGAATCTGGAGGAGATCTGGGACAGAAGTTCAAGAAATCCATTTAAATTAAATCAGTTAAGTCTGGTACTAAATCCATCCAATTGTATCTTAAACCAGTTTCAGCCTTTTTGAAAGTGCTTTATGTGCACTGATCTTCTGCTGCGTTGCATATTTGAACCAGATTTCAATTACTTATACCGGTTTATATGTTACTTCTGTCCCTAGCCATGTAGATTCCACCATTCATGCAGTCCAGACTCATTCAGTCCAGTGCATGTGAGATAGATTGTCCTTGCTTTTTCTTCTATTTCCAGATGCTAAGTGGGGCTGATTTAATCTCTCTCCCCTGGCCAGCCATTATTAAACCACATTTTATGTAAGACAATTCTATTTGCTGTTTCATAGATTTCATAGATATTAGGGCTGGAAGAGACCTTGCAAGATCATTGGGTCCAGCCCCCTGCCTAAAGCGCAGGCAGTGAGCGGGGGTTAAATAATCCCAGCAAGATAGGCATCCAAGTGTATTTTAAAGGAATCCAGAGTAGGTGCCTGCACCACCTCTGGGGGGGAGTTTATTCCAGGCCCTGGGGACTGAGACAGTAAAGAACTTTTTCCTTATGTCCAGCCTAAAATGGTCTTCCAAGAGTTTGTGACCATTGGACCTAGTCTTTCCATAGGGTGTTCTGGTGAACAGACATTCTCCCAGTTCCTGGTGCACACCCCTTATATACTTATACATATAAGGGTGCACACCCCTTATATACATATTTTTCATGTTCACCCATCTATCGCTTGGGCAGTCCTCCATGTAGTGTGGCAATATGGTCAGACTGCTCACTTGATCATGTGATAAGAGGGACTATGATATAGGATGAGAGTATGCCTTTGTCTCTCCTCTTTGGACAAAATAAAAGATATACCTTCTTTGCAGTGTCAGCCAGAAAAAGGAGAAAAAAAACTTGGCTTTCCTCACAATGAAGAACATTAATGTAAAATGCCTATTTTTAGAGTGGATAAGATAGCTGTTAAAACAACATGGGAGTTAAACATCAGGGAGGCAGTAGAACTATTTAAGATGAAGAACAATTTTGGCACAAAAATACATAGGCATAAATTGGCCAGGAATAAATTTGGTCGGGACTTTAGACGGTTTCTAATCATTAAAGGAGTGACATCCTAGAACAGCTTCACTAGTTCTAGGCTGAAGCTTGATAAATTTATGATTGGATGAAACACTGCAATTGTTTATTATAGCAAGGGACTGAATCTGATGACCTAGAATGTGCTTCTCAGTCCTAATACTCATACTACTGTTATATTGGTATGTCCTCTTGACTCGAGCCATTAAGATGAAATTGGATGGTAGGAATCGGAGAGAAGGCATTTCATGTAAAGTTTTTTTTCTGTTTTTCTGGGGTCCCAGCATTACATTCAATTCCATTACCTGCCTCAGCCTCGAGAAGTCAAGGCTGAGACACACAAATAGAATTTCTCTTCTCCCCTTTTTAGGTGCCAGTTCTTACTTCCCAGCAGGAA
>NW_005842538.1:1063255-1074122 GCF_000455745.1 Alligator sinensis
CCACAGCTATTCTAATGACAGTGCTGGCTGCTGTGTCTGGTTAGATCTTGGTCTCCAAAATGTGAGCCTGGAATCCATTGCCCACTACACCTCTTCCCCTGGCTTTCTGCCAAGGGCTGAGAGCCAGTCTGTCAATTCCAGCACTCATAAATAGCTTCGTCCACAGCACTGTCTTGCTCCAGGAATCAAAAAGGCATAGTTACTCAGGATTTGTGGTAATGGGAACCAATATCAGATCCCAGAGGTAAAGAGAAAGAACTGTTGAGCTAACCTGTCAGCTCTATGGGCTTCTGAAATGACCACTGCAATACCTACCTACAGGGGAACAAGTTAAACATCAGTCTAAATGCCAGAAAGCCTGTTTTGCATCAGTAAAAATTAGATTCTCAGGACAGTAGACTGAGTCCCCTAACATTATGTTATGCACTTGTGTGTGTTTTACAGAACAATGGCACAGATTAGCAAAATCCTTTTAAACACTCTGTTCCTCATCAGGATTTAATTATACACACATACAAACACATACACACATATCTATCTATAATATACATATTAATATCTATAATCTGTACACTATAAAAATATGTGGGTTGGGTGTTTTTACTGTAGATTGATTATGTAAAGACATAGCTGCTTGCTTCTCCAGCAGAGAGTTCTCAGTCTTCTCTTTGCCCAAACACATTTATGAAGCAAATTTTTTGCTACCATCTGAAAACCATTTATTTTTAAGTCAGAACTCAGCTCAATTGTCAATTCAAAGACCTGGGTGCATGTACATAGGCAAGAGCAGTAGCATAGTTTTAATGAAACAGGGAAATGTTTGTCCACACACCTGAGATTACACTAGAGCTCTCTGAATACTTAGAAACATTCTGACGCTAGTGCATTGGATGCCATTAATTTTGCTTCTATTTATTGTTTTTACTTGTTAAATTATTTCTTTAACAATAATCTTTTATTTTTCAAAATAAATACACAGTTCAAGAATCAAACACCTCTATGGTCATTCTAAATGCACCAGAAGTCAATGTTGGTATGATATTTTCTCCTTTGCTTCCTTGACTTCTAAAAACTGAAGAGGTTTCTGATATTTAATACTTAGATGGGAGGCCTCCAAGGAAGGTTGTGTTGCCAATCTATGCCCTGATGCAGAAAAACATCTCTATTTAGGACAGACCTTATGCCTGTGCTGAAAACCCATTGAAATCTGGAGTCTTAATAGGTAACACTTGCCTCTTAACTGCTGCTAAAGCAATGGTGATGCAGTGATGAAAACTATGGAAATGAGTGTTCATATTTTATTTTATTAGTACCACGAATCCCAGTCAGTGATCCAAACCCATTGCACAATGCATTGTAAAAACAAATAACTGAGTCCCTGTCCCAGAGAGCTTTCAAAGCCATGTGTGTTCTGGGAAAATGTATCATCTTAGAAAGTATTTAAAAATGCACTTTAACTAATATGCTATTGGATGTGATTCAGTGTCTATTATAACACATAGAGAAATAATGTGCAATATCCATCATATGGTCCCTATTGTGAACCAGCAGACAGGTAATTAACATAACTCTTTGAAATTACACTGAATCTCTTATTTTAAGTGCCTGGTTATTTATTTTAATAAATAATGAGGACAACTCATTATGTAACAGACCTTCTCCTTGTGCTCAGAGACGTATCTACTGACCTTTCAGTCCTGACCATCTCCTTTTCTGCTTAGCATTGTAGGGCTAAGGCACATATGGATTTTATAGATCGTATTGATTGTATTGATTTATAGATTGTATTGTATTCTAGCTGGCATATTCAGAACAATCCTGGTACAAAGAAGGAGGGGAGAAAAATTTCAGACGTTAAGGGCTCTGCTATACAGTCAAATTAAAGCTGGATAGAAACCAGCTATAGAGTTGTTACACATTTTCAAGCATTTTCTAGCTGGTTGTCTCTTTTTATGGCTGGATAGTCATTTTTTATGGTGGGATGATTACTTTGGATGTGTGGCTGGTTTAAATTTATTGCATGATTAGCCAGTTAATTTGCACTTGTGGTCGGTCTAATTATTGCACAATAAACCAGTTAATTGTGTAATATATGCAATGTGTAGCAGGGGCCTAAATAACAGCACCTAAATCAAACCAAAGAAAGCATTTTCCCTGTAGAAGTTATTCTGCATACCTTCCATTTAGCTCATATATTAAGGCGATTTAATGTTTTGTGAGCATGTAGCTAAAAATAGAAGCATAACTGGGAAGTTCTGCACCCAGGGTGATGATAGTACGCAGGGCAGCAGCTGCAGCCAAGCTGCTGGTAGTGGTGGTATCTGCTATTTTTGGTAAGATATAGTTTGGCTGCAGAATTTTTAGGAGAGGGGATGATGTCCATCTAGAGTTCAAAAGAACATTGGCTGAGATTTTTCACTTGTTTTTTCTTAAGCCTGCTTCCTCACAGTTGGAAAGTTCATGTTTTGACTTGGAAACTGAAAAAATTAAAGTTTAATACTCATTGAGAGAGACTTAAATGTGGATCCGCACCAGTGATGATCCCAACCATTTTACAGAGTATAGTAAATGCTGAAGGCTTTGAGATGGGCATCTGTAAGGAGCCTGAGGGGCCTAGCCTTGCCTGGCAAGCTCAGGGTTAGAAGAGCTTTTGGAAAATTTGAAATGAGATAAGACTACATTTTCCAGAAATCTGACATTTCCTTTTCTTAATGCTGGAAGAGGCAAGTCAGCCTTTTATATTCTGCCAGAAAGAAGGTGCAGAACAAGTGGGGACAGGGCCCTGCATGGGCTGATTTGCCCCGGGCCCTGTAGCCTGCTGGGGTCACCTCTGATCAGGGAAGTACACCAGGGCCTGGGGGAGCAACTATTCACCAAGGGCTCCAGGGGAGGACAAGAAATAATGGGCACAAACTGATTGAAGATCACTTCAGACTTGATATAAGGAAAAACTTCTTTACAAGTTGAGTACTGAGGGTTTGGAACAGTCTCCTTCCCATGGTGGTACAGTCACCCACCCTGGCAATCTTCAAAAATAATCTTTACACCCATCTTGCTGGGTCATCTGACCACAGTGGTCTGTGCTGCCCAGGTGCAGAAGGGCTGGACCCGATGATCTGTAAGGTCCCTTCCAGGCCCTAAGAACTATGAAACTATGAAACAACTGTTTTTCCTTGCCACAAAGGGCAGGACACAAAGCAGTGGGTTTAAATTGCAGCAAAACTGATTTAGATTAGGTTACACAAAAAGATCTCCTAACTAATAAAAACACTAGGACAACGGAACAAGCTGTTTAGGGAAATTGTGGAATCTCCTCCACTGGAGGTTTTCAGGCTAAAGGCACCTGGTTATGCATCTGTCCATAATGGTTTAGGAGCAGTACATCTTGAATCTGTGCAGGGGGCTGAACTAGATGACTTTTGGGGTCTCTTCCAACCCTACGATTCTATGATGTTCATCCATGCCTTGTGTTTCTCATTAGAAAGTTATTCCCTTAGTTCTCCTCGGGCTTGATCCAAAGCCCACCAAAGTCAACAAAAAGCTCCATTGCCTGTGATGGGCTTTGGATCAAGGCCTTTGAGAACAATTTAACACTCAGGAAAGGATTCTGGTATTTGATTTTGGCCTTCACTGGGATAAATTGCCTGCTTACAGAGAAGGGTTTTCCATGAGTGGACTTGTAGACAACAAGGATGGTTGAAGAGTGGAGGAACTGACATGAATGACAGGCTTCTTTATTGCCTGAGGAAAAGAAGGGCCAGCTAAGGACCTATAATGACTCCATACACCCTTCAATTCAGATTTCTCTCCAACAGCCCTGTCTGGTGCATCTGTTAAGGAAAACAAAAGAATTTTTGGTGGTATTGTTTGCATAAAGTACAATACTATCAGAAGCATTAGAAGTCCAAGATCAATGGTAAGCGAAAAAATGTGTGGCAATATGAAAGAAGCAGAATGGAGGGATCCTATCTAAATGATTATCAAAGAGATTTTTGATAAGTGCTCAGGTGAAAGTAGTTCATTTGGTGGTTACTTTCCAGACTAAATTATTGCAACTGTGTGAGACAAGACACAAGACACAGCATTGAACTTGATGATAGTATGGAAATATACATTGAGAAGAATGTCATGACTGTTAGTCTGGTCTGACACCATCCTTTTGTATAAGTACATAAACACAAAGGGTTGACAGAGCCTGAAGCTTTGCAGAAGTTTTGTATTTTTAGCCCCCTGCTTTCCTGTTTCTACTCAACCTGGCTCTGGTGTTTTAAAACAATACTACATTAGAGACATTGAACTATTTCCTGATTTCATTCCTCTTTTAAATTAAATGACTTTATTTCTTTAAACATGAATAACAGTTCAAATTAAGTTGAATTTGGACTGTCTAAGAAATGAAGAACCTCTGTTTTGGTGATCTAATAAGAATGTAAGGTTCATTCTTAGATCTCTTTAATTGATTTGGCCCATTGCAGCTTAAAAAGCTTATGTCAGTGGTGGGCCTTTCAACTCTGTGGGTCAGATAAGTGACAAGAGGACAATCCACAGACCAGACACTGCATAAAGTTGGTGCATGAGGTCAGTCAGGAGGTTGGATCCTGAGCAAGGTTGGTGCGTAGGGTTGGTCTGCGGATATGATCCCACACACCAACCCAACCCCATGCACCCAGATGCAGCCATCCACTAAAATGGCTGCACACCAGCCCAACTCCATGTGCCAGATCTAGCCACATGCCCGACCCTGTGCATCTGAATCCAGCCGTGTGTAGTGTGACCCTGCACCCCAGGATCCAGGTCCAGATTGACCCTGCAGGACCATGTAATCTAGCCCACCAGGTCAGAATGCTGGATCTAGTGCACAGGCCTGGTCAGTGGACCCAGTCCAGCCTGCAGACTGGCCCTGTGCCCCTCATTTGCCCTTCAGGGCTGGGCGAGTTTGACATCCCTGTGTTAAATCAATCTAGTGTATTAAACATAATAGTTTTGTTCAATACGCTTTGAGGCATAGGGCATGTCTTAACTGGTTCTTTCTCCATAGCTCGTTCTGTTCTAAGACTTGCAGATTATCCTAGGGCTGGACATCCCATGATGGCTTTGCCTTCTTCCTGAGGGCCTCTTCAGCAAAGCCTAGTTCTACTAACATCCATGAGGCTTAAGTTCTTTGCTGACTATAACCTGCAGTATTACTCATGGTACTGATCCTGTGAACTGGTTCTAGGATCAAATGGAGACATTTTCTGTTTCTGTTATGTCTTGGCAATTTATATGATCTTAATTTTCTTATTTTCTCTGATAATTGAATATAAATATCTCCCTTTAGCAGGAAAGTTTCAAGAAAGGCATTATGGTTTTTAAAGTTGAATCAAAATCTTTCAGTTATCAAAATATTTATAATACTCCACTTCAGCTTTGGATTGCTGACATCCTAGTATTTTTAAATATATTACAGTCTACATATAATATATGCTTTGGAACAAACAAATCTTAAACTTTATTTTTGTCTCTGACACAGACAGGAGTTCTGGGAAAGTCACTTACCCTGTCCATCAGTGTCTCCATCTTTAAATAGGGTTTAAAAGAGTTATTTAGAAGCTACCATGGTGATGACTTTGATATAAAGACCTACATAAACCTACCTGCCTTCCTCAGAAGGTATTGTGAGGATCAGGGAATGCCTTTAAACTTCTTAAATGAAAAGCAGTAAAGATTACTATTAATCATGACATCAATGCAGAGATGGGCAAAATATGGCCTGCAGACCAGATTCAGCCCACCAAGGGATTGCATCTGGTATGCAGCAGGTCCCTCAGTCCTGCCCAGCTCAGGCACAGGGGGCAGCCCCGGCCATGGCACATGTGGCCAGTCCCACCACCCCCAGGCGCACGCTAGGGCTGGGGCAGCATGGCAGGTAGATTCAGCTTCCTGGCAGCCCAGGCAGCAGCAGCTCCTTCTGGCTGCTGCTGTCAGTGTCACTGCTGCTGCTGGACCCAGCCCTGCTGCCCAGGCACCCTGGCTCATCTGCCCCACACCCACCACTGGGGAGTACCAGATGGCATGGGAGGGGTCTCCATGGAGATTGGCCTGGGACCCCTGTGGCCAGGGTATTCTCAGTCAGGTGAATGGGATGGAGCTGCAGGTGGGTGAGGACCAGCATCTGGGAGAGGACAGGGCTCAGGGTAGACTCATGATGCAGGGAGCTGATCATGGCTTTGCCCCTGGCCTGGCCCTATGCTGTCACCACTTGTGATCCTGGCCCAAGCCTAAACCCCAGCCTATTTCCAGACACCACTCCCGGCCCACCCACAGCCCCAAAACTTCTTAAGTCATTCTTCAGCCTAAATAATTGCCCACCCCTGCATTAATGAAATGTTGTTTGTGTGATATGGGTTTATTCAGAGACGGGCCAAAACCAAAACTATAAATCAAAACACTCTCAGACTGTAAGGAAGGAAAGAAAGAAAGAAAGAAAGAAAGAAACAGGAATTTGCAACAGAGACTTATTTTTATTGCTGGTGGATCTTTTGGTTTTGTCCTTTTTTTTTTTAAACCAAAAACAAAACAAAAAAGATTCACATATCAATATGCCTCCATATATAATGAAATCTAAAATTGCTTTGGAGGAGAATAAAAAATGTGCAGCTTCTTCAATAAGCAAGTACAAACTCTTTTCCATTACACCTATACAATCCAAATGGTGATTCTAGGTGTAAAATTGCAAACAAGGTTTGGGCTATGAGATACAATATACCTATACAATATCCTAACATTACATTTGGATTATTTTAAGTATTATAAATATACACTATATGTTTACACACACACACATGTATAATGTACACTGGTGGGGGAGGGGGGGAATGTTTGTAGCTGTCTATTGGTTGTCATGCTCAAAACCCCAAAAGGCCTTGAAATAAAATGAATTTCCTCTTCAACTTATTTTTTTTCCTAGTGTGATAGGAGCAGGCCCCAGGAGTGGCCGTGACACCCCCCAGTGGCTCCTGACCCCCTCCAGCCACTCAGGTATCCTCCTTTTCTTCTCACCTGCCAAACATTGATGGAATTATTTGATTGTAAAAAGGAAGACTGCCCCAGGGTCTCAGAGCAAGCCCTCAGTTATTCTTTGGCTAGCGGGTCCCTCCTGGACCCAGCTGATCCCAGTACTGCCCCCCAAAGTGGGGCCCCCCCTTGCCTCATCTATGCCCCAGGACACCAGTTGCTCTAAGGGCTATTTGTGGCTTCCTTCTACCCTTACAACCATGTCCATACCTTGCAAAAGTCACTTGGTTGCCAGTTCCTTGTATAGGCTTCAGCTTTCTTAGCCTACAAATTATTCTGGCTATAGACTGATAGCTTAGGCCCACCGGCTCTGGCCTGGTCTTTCAGTCCTAGCCTCTCAACAGCCCCTGGTCACCAGTGTTGCCCACTCTGGGCTCTACCTCTGGCTCTTTCAATCTCAGCCTGACTGTGCCTTGTGCCCCTGCCTCAGGCACCCCTGTGGCTTCCTTTCCTCCCCTATTAGCCCAGTCCTCCAGTCTAAATTAAAGCAAAAATTCAAGCAACTACTTCAAACTCAATAACCCCTCTGAGTCAATAACTTGCCTGCAGGCTACAAGTCCCCCATAGCTCTCTAATTGCATCTCTTGGGGATAGCCTGTGCCAGTCTGTCCCTCCGCAGCCCTCCTGGTTCAGGAAATCCTCTCCCTACTGCCTGCAGGGTCAGACTGCTTGACTTATTAGGCCTTATATGCCTTTAAAGTCCCATCCCTTCCTATCAGGTGGCTTTTCAGCCACCCACAGGGGTTTCCATTTTGGCCTAATGGTTGGCTTGCCCTTCTCTGCAATGGCTTAGCTGAGCAGCTTGTAGCTCTTTCTGTGCTGCTGGAAGTCTGCTCCAGGGTTGCTTAGACATCTGTCCCCTGTGTGGCCTACTGCTTTACAGCAAGCTCCCAGGATAGTCACTCCCCCAGGACTAGCTTCTATCCCAGCTAATACTGCCTGCTTGCTTCACCGCAGCTAGCCCTTGTTCGGCTGCTGGTGCCACCCACTAAACTTAATGGGATGCTGCAGCATCCCCTTAGGGTAGCACCTGGGACATTTAATTTTTACCCTTCCCATTTCTTCAGTTTTCATTAATTGTTTGAATGAACATGTCTAATTTTGTTAAGGCACCCATATCATCAGTGTGGCTAGTACAAGTCTGAGAAGAAGTTTTGAGGGTGCACAGAAGTCAAACACTGTTTTGAGTGGGTCCCCAAAACCAGATTATTCTTCAAGTATGCAGTTATAGAATGAGAGTAGGGTAGTAATTTTCATACACTGTAATTTACGCTTGGGAAAAGTAAGTGTTTGTTCTTTACAAAAGACCATAGCTCTTGGAGCATATGCTTCATTAAATATATAAACACAAAAAATATTTATTAAAAAAGATTACATAACATTTGCCATAGTATAATTTGACTTATTTACATATTTTTCTGCTTATAAAACTGGGAGCCTTGGGAAAATGTGTTTCCCCAAATATTTTGTACAGTTGTATACTGTGCTAAGTGACAGAGCAAGAGAAATAGAGGGACTCTCCATTAATAGACCCAAATCTCCTGACTGTGCTTAAGCAAAACAAGAAATCATGAAATATCCATCCCTGGAAATTTTCAAGAGCAGGTTAGACAGACAATTGGCTGGGATGATCTAATCAGGGATGATCCTGCCTTGAGCAGGGGGTGGACTAGACCAGTGGTTCTCAACCTTTGTTGTACCGGGACCCATTTGTAAACATTAGTGGCCAGTTCTGACCCAGAACCCCTCACTCCTGACCCGCTGCCCCCCACTTCCAGCCTCCAGCCCCTCACTGTGCAGGGCAGAAGGTGGGTGTGTGGGGCAGGGGAGGTGTGTGTGGGGCAAGGGGGGTCCCAAGCAGCCCCTCTCAGGCTAGAACTCTGCCAGCTTGCAAGGGGAAAGCCATGGTTTCCCCCATTTTTCTCTGTTAAAGGAGAATCCATATTTAAAGATTGTTGATCTATTTTTAAAGTTTGTTCATGACCCTTTCATATATTCTTGTGACCCACTTTTGGGTCATAACCCACAGGTTGAGAAATTCTGGACTAGATGACCTTGTGAAGTCCCTATGATCCACTGATACGCATGGAAATTATGTCTAAATAGGGATTGCAAGCAGAGGCATAGCAAAATATCTCAGCAGAGGAGTGGGGCTGGGGGGAATTGTGCTGAGCACTGGAGAGCAGGAGTGGGGACCAAAGAGTGGAATCGTACCTGCCCCAGTTCTCTTGACTCAGGAGGCAGCTCCTGCTGTAGCTATGTGAGCTTAGGTTGCTGACTGAGGGACAGGGCATGCTAGTGCAGCAGCTCAGCTGGGATGGACTCCACAGGGACATTCCTGGTACCCCATTCACTTTCCCTTCTCCCCTGCTTGATATTCTTCTGGGTTCAGGGTTGTGCTTCCCACAGGAAGGCCTGGGTGGCAGGGCACATCCCACTCGCATTACTCACTCCCCTCTCCTACAGATACACTGCAGGGCATGGGGCTGTGCCCACTGTGCAGCGCTGTCTCTGCTGTGGAAAAGACTCCCTGGGGGAGGGGTCCATGCCTGTGTCCCCTCTAGGTCGGCACTCATAGCTGGTGCTCCCCGAGCCCCATCCTAGTTATGCTTCTGCTTACAAAATTAGCCCAGAATACTTACCTCTAGATAACTGAAATCTAAGGGGTAAAGGGTCTAAATCCACAGATTGATAAACTAGGCACTTAAGGAGAATGTAAGAGGAATTTAGACACCTAAGTTGCAAAAAGTGATCTAGCACACAGCAGACACCAAACTCATTAGGCATCTACATTAATGTTGTGTCAACATTTCAGGGTGCAAAGTACCCTAGACACCCAAATGTGTGCTTCCACGTAAGGACAGAAGTGCCTCATCTCAGTGTCTAGGCACCTTAGTTTCCATCTAAGTTCCACTGTGAACCAGATGTGAGATGGAGCAGGACCTGACTCCATCATCTAAGTTTCCAATGGGTCCTAATTCAATAAGCATGCTGTGGGCACACCTAATGAACCCTGATAGCATTGAGTTCAGTACATAATGAAGCAGCCACAGCCACTTTTATTCAAATTTGTGGTCAGAGGAGGAGCCATGCACCTTTGTATAACAGGCTAGGGGTCAGACAGAAAGTGGAAAAACTAGATTATAGCCCCTGCTTAGACTGAGTGATCTAACCATCAGACTAAAGAGTAGGGTAGGTAAGAGCATGCTTCACTCCTCCTGTTGAAGCTGGGCTGTTGTGTAACCAAGAATACAACAATCATGGGGCCAAAAATTGAACAAGCAAGGGTGGGCATGGCTCTGTACCCAATAGTTAAGGCACTTGCCTGGGAAGAGAAAGTCCTGAACTCTGGTCCATACTTCCTGGATTATTTCTACATTTTATATTAGAGAGTCATTGAATAAAAAAAAAGAATCATGAGTGCTAGGAGCAAAACCCAGGTTTCCTCATCTCAGCTGAATGCCCTAACCATATTTGCTCTCCTGGTCCACTGGCTATTGAAGTCTTGTCTGTACAATGCCCAATTTCAACAAGACAGGTAGAAGACAGATATCCTCAATTATTCATCTCAGGAGGTGAAAAATATGATGTTCCTGAACTATTCACCTCTCTCAGGAGGTGACCCCTTTGAGGCTGAGGAAGGCCTAGAGCCCAGGTTTTCCTCTGCAGGTGTTCTAACCTCCAGACTATTAAGCCAAAGGTGGGCTCCACCACTTGGCTCAATTTTGCATCAAAAAAAGATTCCAGCCTCCATAGATAGAGTCAGCCAATGTGCAGTCCTGAGTCAGGGTGCCCAAGCTCCAGGGACAGC
>NW_005842538.1:1074211-1080090 GCF_000455745.1 Alligator sinensis
CAGGAATTCAGACACACCCTTGTGGTCAGTGTTTCCTGTAGACTACCTCTAAGCAGCTGTCTGACCCATGTTGAGGCTCTCTTAGTTACCATCAGGAAGTTCTTCTCCTCCTTGACTGTCTAAGGAATTTAGATGCCTATTCCCATTTCTTTGAATCACCCTCCAGGGACCAGACATGAAGAT
Organism: Alligator sinensis; assembly: GCF_000455745.1. Classification (NCBI taxonomy): domain Eukaryota; kingdom Metazoa; phylum Chordata; order Crocodylia; family Alligatoridae; genus Alligator; species Alligator sinensis. The sequence continues at coordinate 1,074,395 of NW_005842538.1, forward strand.
TTTCCACAGTCTGTAGCCTAAGCCTGGGTTTTGCCCTATTTTCCTCTAGGTCCGGCTAGTTCAAATACAGCACAGCATCAACCCACTAATACAAACACGCCCTGAACAAGGTCAGATCTAACATGTGATGCAATAGATAGAAGCTAGTCTAGCCAAAATCAATTAAAGCAATTAAAAGAATTAAAAAAATGAGAGCGAGAAAAAAGTATCTAACATGTATTGGTGAGAAACAATAAAGCAAAACAAAGCCACTAGATACAAGACAGCAAAAAACAGCCTCATGGAAGAAAGCCACCCCAAAAGGCCAGTGCAGCTGGGCATCTTTTCATGAAGTAAACAGCAAAACTCCCGTGGACTTCAGTGGCATGACTTTCTGAATTATGATTTGGGATAAGTTTAATTAAAAATAAAATGTTTTGGGCCTTTGTTCTTTAGTTTCCTAATGTAGAAGCCAGCACCATGTACCTGCAAGGGCCAGAAGTCCGTGAAAATAGAGACAATTAGACTTCACCACCCATAACTGCAAGAATCAGCATGAGATAGAGAATTAACCAGCACCTGGAGACCAGAAAATCAGAGTAAAGCAGAAGCAGTCTGTCAGAAAACCAGACATGCAGTGAGGTCATGAGGGAAGAGATAAAGAAATTTTGCTTCTAAAAAGGGAGAGAGAGAGACTCTCTGAGGTCTAGCAGAGACACCAACCACTGAGCAGAAATCCCCATAAGAAACGAATCAGTGAAAGACATTGTTCCACAGCAAACTAAGCAGAGGATTAAAGTGACTAGCTAACAAACTAGTTCCCCAACAGGAAAAATCAGGAAGGTGAGAGATATGGAGCAGCTAGGAACAACAACACAATCTTACAATAATAGTATTTGATTCTGCATCTTGAAAGCGTAATGCATGCTGCATGCATTAGAGGCAGATGGCTTTTATTAGAATATAACAACACCATAAAGGGAAGAATCCAAACCCAAACCATTTCCTTTAATCTTCCTTAAGAATCAAAGGTTGAGCAGCAAGATTTGGACCAGGTATAAAATTCCCCAAAGAAAAGGAAAATCCACAGCTTGATTGTGCTCTACCTGTGTGTTTTATCCTACCAAAATTTCCATTGATTTCAGTATGAGTTTTGTTTGAGTGAGTTATGGATAAGGACTTAATGACTGGTCATAAGCAGATTAATATAAAATTGGCTAAGGAAGGGATCATTCCATGATATTAGCAAGGTTTATAACCTTGCTATAGGAGTAAATTTACTATACGTAGCATTTGACAGACATATTAGAACTGAATATGAGGGAAAAAATGGATGAAAGTTTCTGAAAATGTTCTCTTGTTGTATCTTATCTGGTAGGCAACTAGTTCAGGATTCTGTAGGTCTAAAGAAAGTTTCCTTTGCTAGAGTACAGTAATATTTTACCTATCAATTTTCCAGAGTCACATCTAAGTGGTTTCCATATCTAAATGAGTGGTTTCCATTGCAGTCTTTGCAAAGTTACCAACTTTTGTGATTTCATTGTGAGTCACGTGATATTCAATGTAGCTCCTCAAGCCTGAGCTCCTGAAATCACTTGGATATGTGAGAATTTCAGCTTTCATTTTTTCAAAAAGTAAGTTTCTAGCGTTGTGAAGTAAGCTGGTAAATGTGATCTATGTGTTAGTCCAAAAATTCAAAAGACAGATGTTACTCCCAATATTATGATTTTTCAAGATGCAATTTATGTATTCTCTATGTTTACTATTGACAAGCCTGTCTTTGATTGCTGTGTCTTCCACTGATCTCTGCAGAGGTGTTTCAAAATTTAGTTGGCAAGTAGGATGAGTAGGAATCAGATGAAAACTTATAGAAACTTTCTTGGGAGGAGCTGCAAACAGAAAGAGCCATATTATTTTTACAGGTGTATAAAAGATAAAGAACCTCTATACTGACTGTACAGGGAAAAATAGGTCATTGTATAGAGTATATAAAAGCAGAAGAAACATTACTAACTACATTTAACTACAATTTCTGCATCTCAAGGTGCTGATAGGGCCAGAATATGTGACAGGTGGAACCCTTTCACGGGAATCCATCTAACAGATTCTTGTTACTTAATAGCCAGTTGTCTGATACTTTTCTGTCCATTGCTTGCTTCAAATGCAGTGAAGATACAATTTCTTTGATTGATAATGTGTTTTTTTAATTTGTTAAAAACTGGTTATTATTCATTAGTTTTAGTGGACTGAATAATAAAATTGTTGTGTTAATTTATTTTGTCTTTTATGCATCATGATAATTAATAATGACATCAAAATATGTACACATTTTTTCCTGGTTAAACTCATACCGTAAAGGTCAATAGGTGAAATTCTGCCTTTTAATTGACCCTCATTGTGAGAACTGTCATGTGTTTTAGTTCCAAAGTTGCCTGGGTTCTTCATACTTGGAAGAGTTCACAACACAGTGCAGTTTCCTTTGATTGAAGATACCCACTTCCAAGTGGTTAATTCAATCTGTAGTTCACTAGTATTCTTGGACACCTTGCTGATGCTGAGCTTTCACCAAGGAGCATCTACAAGTAATGCTTTCTATCAGATCAAGTTAGCTAGGATCTGGTCTTTTACTCGGCAATGTTTATTCAACACTTTTTACCATTCAGAGCAATGCAGTGTACCTGGATATGAAGGGTGATGCACTAAGGAAACTCAAACTAACACAGACCTTTCCAGTGCATCTCCTTATCAACACAAGCTACTCTGAACATGTCCTCCACTCTGCTGTACAATTTCAAATCTGCTTTTCAGGGTCTTCATCTTCAGGTTTTCTAAAAAATGACTTTAAGTTTAGGATGAAGACTATTGCCCACTACTTTGTTCCTTTAACTCATAGAATCGTCTATGACACAGGTATAGTCTGTCTGCGTGGGAAGCCAAATTTTGTTGGCAGCTAGTATGAGATTCTGGAATGACACCCCCCCCACCGCACAAGGCACTAAGAACCATCATTAATCTCACCATCTTCCACTCCAAACACAAGACACATTTCATTCCCCTTTCTTTCTCTAACATAAACGTGCTGTTTCCTTGTATTCCTCTACGTATCAGATTTCACCTAATGTATCATCTTATACTTAGATTGTAAACTCTTTGGTGCAGGGACCATCATTTGGTCTGTGTTTGGGCAGTGTTGTAGATATCACAGTACTACCAATAAATATTACTGCTAACAGTAACAGGTATATTTACAACAAAAAACTCCAAGAACAAAACCAAATAAACCAAAACCACCAACAAAGCCCCCCGCCCAAAACTCCCCAGAACAAACAAGCAAACAAACCCCCCCCCCAAAAAAAAACAAAAAAAACAAAACACCCCCTCAACATCTGCATTTGCCTTTCCCCACTTCGGAGAGTAGGAAGGAATAAACAGCTTGTGACATATTAGTCATGTTGCATAAAGTATTACTAAAGGAACTCAAATAACTAGGGCACAGTGGTGGGCTGGATCTAGCTTGCTGAAGGATTTTGTCCAGTCCTTGGCAGGTCCCTCAGTCCTACCTGGCCAGGCGCAGGGGGCAGTCTAGGCTGTGGCACGTGCGGCCAGTCCTGCTGCCCCCAGGCGTGCAGTGGGGTTGGGGCGACACGGTGACTGGACTCCATTTCTTGGCAGCCCCAGTGGTGGTGTTTCCTTCTGGCTGCGGTTGCTGGACCCAACCCAACTGCCCAGGTACCCGCTGCCCAGCTGTCCACTCTGCACCCATCACTGGCAGCAGGACCCACATGGGCAGGGCACATGGCCAGGCAGCTGGGATGGGGTCATGGGCTGGTGGGGAGCAGCCTCCAGGAGTGAGACAGGTGGGCAGATCTGGGGAGACCCCAGGATCTTGGGGTGGTGACAGCATGGGGCTGGGGGCTGGTGCAGAGTGGAGATACACAGCAGAGATGCCCCTGCAATGAGAAAGTTCTGGGTTTACCTCTGCACTGCTGTACCAACCACAGGTCTATCTGACTCATATGGGGAACATGGGGCTCATGCCCACATGGGAACTAGACTGGTCTCAGTGATGATGAAGTGAGTGTCACCACCCATATGTGGGAAGCAAGAGGGCCAGAAAGCCAGCAGCAGGTTGAATGGTCAATGTCACTAAGACCTTGGGCACCCAAAGGAGGGCTGTAAGGGCATTCATAGACAATGTGGTGAACTGTCTGAGCCTGAGCACCACAGCTACAGCCAGTGTCATTGGAGAGGTGCCAAGAGATGTGCATGCTTGTCCTGAACTGTCCAATGCCCGTTCTGAGATGGTTTAGAGCAGTTTAGAGTCTAGGCCCTGCAGGGCAGCTGCCATCCCAAGGGGTGGAAGCTGGTGCTGGGGATGAACAGCCGCAGTTCTTGTCCAGCACATTTCCTGCTCCACGGATGGGAGGTCATGCTGTAGCTGACATGCCATCTACAGATTTGAGGAGCCTAAGTGAAGAACGGGTTCTGCGACTTCAGGTGGTAGTTGGTTTTCTGGCTTGCGGCTACTAGGCTGCAATGCAAAGAATGGTCTGGATGGCTTTAAAGCCTAGGGCCAGGGTCGCAGTTTTTCTCCAAATCCAAGGGTGGGAAATGCCTGAGAGGACTGGTCAGTGGTCTGTGGTGGCAGATGGCAGAACAAGGGGCAATGGTCTCAAGTTGCAGCAAGGGAAGTTTAGGTTGGATACAGCCAGCTCTCAGATTTAGGACACAATTGGTTCCTGAAAACTGTCTTAAATTGAAACGTTGTAACTTGGAACAGATTTTCCTATAGGAAACAATGTTATAAATGGGGGCTTGGTTTCTGAAGCAAGGCCCCATATCTTATTTTCACCAAAAATAGCCCAGAATTTTGTACTCAGTCGATTACAGATGAGTAATATAGCTACATTAATGCATTTATATTTTAAATAGCAGTCATACTGATTTGGAAGGACTTCTTTTAGGTGACTTTCCTGGCCTTCTGAAGGGCTCTTGGTAGGACTTTTTGAAGGGCTCTTGGCTGGAGTCTTCTCCAAAGTCTTGGCTGCAGGTTTTTCTGGAGTCTTTCTTGTCTGCTTTCTTAAAGAAAAAGTGTCCAAGGAAGTTTGGACATATGTTCTCCGGGGAGATGAGCGATGCAGTGAACATGTTCACTGGCATCGCATCAAGCATTGTAAAGCCAAGTCAGAAAGTTGAAACAGGGTGTCAATTTAGGAACATTGTAATGCGAAACGTTGTTAAGTTGAGGACTGCCTGTATGAGGAAAAGCGCTCTCTCAGGAGGAGGGTGGTGAAGCAGTGAAACGGGTTACCTCGAGCAGGGCCGGATTAAAGCAGAGGCAAACTAGGCACCCTCAGTGAAGAAGGGGCCCGGTTGTGCTCAGCTGACACATTATAATTACTGAGTGAAAAAAAGCAATCGAAACATTTCATCTGCAGAGGTCGGGGCACGAGTTTGTTTGCCTAGGGCCCACTAAGGGGTTTAATCCCCCGGGACCTGCAGACGTGGCGGAGTCTCCACCCTCGGAGGTTTTTAAGACCCCCCCTTGGGTGGGATGCGGCAGTTGGGGCTGCCCTGCTTGGCGCAGGGGTTGCACTGGGTGCCCTCCCGAGGCAGCCCTCATTTCTCGCGATTCCCTGCCAGGCCCGCGGGGCCGCCCGGAGGAGGCCGGGGCGGTCTCTGTCTCCACACAGGAGCTGGCTGCGGCCGGGGGTGCC
>NW_005842538.1:1080100-1084859 GCF_000455745.1 Alligator sinensis
GCAGAAACTTCCCCGCGCGGAGCTGCACCGACAGGTAAGCGGGGCACGCCGGGGCTGCGCCGCTGCACTCTCCCCCCCTCCCGCGGGCTCCTGGCCGGGCGGGGCCGCTCCAGCCTCTGCACAGGACGGCTGGGGGCAAGATCCTGTGCCAACCCCACCCCTGCCCCGGGCCATTTGGGACAAAGCTGACCCTGCCTCATCTCCAGGTGAGCTCCGGAGGCCCCCTGCAGCTGGCCCGTCTCTCTCCGAGTCTCCCCAGGGCTTGGTTTCCACCCCGCTTTGGGAGCCAGACCCGGGATTGCCAGCCGGGCGAGCTGGGGCGGCACCCGAGGGAGCGCGGAGCTCCCCTCGCCGCGGGGATGCCAGGGCAGGCGAGGCGAGCGCGGCGGCACCCCGACACTTTCCCCGCAGCAATCCGTAGCTGGGGGGGGGGCTTTCTTCCCCAGAGGAGGAACAGAAACCTGCTCTGGTTATTTTGCGCGGCTCCAAAAAAAGAAAAGTGGAAATCTAAGAGCCAACAAGGTTCTTTAGGTAGATGTGATTATCTTTTATTAGACCACCTAAGTAGTTGGCGGGGGGGAATGCTCTTTGCAAGCTTTTGGACAGAGCTTGCAAAGAACACTTTTTGTTTTTTTTCCCCAAGCCCAAAAACTTGCAAAGAATAATTTTCCCCCCAACTGTTTAGTTGGTCTAAAAAGAGATGCATCCTATCTACCCTAACAACCTTGTCTTGCCAATATGTCCTTAGACCAGCACAGCTACAACCAACAACCCTAAAGCTAAGAGCCGGCTATTTTTGAGGGTGTCTTGATCCTATCCACAGTCTAAAAAGGTGGGGAAGCGCTGAACTGGACAGCTGGCTGGCGTGTGCTTCAGAAACCCCTGCAACTGGGTCTTGAAAACAAAATGATGTAGGGAGGAAGCCTGGGGTTCTGCAGCTAAGGTTTTAAATCCCTTAAAGGGTTGGAGGGGTGGGGAGGAACTGCTTATTCAGGAGGTTGGTGAAAGCCTGTGAGTAATCTTAGTGCAACTTTTTCATGGAAGCGAGGCTTTATTTGAAAAAGCTGTGCAGCCTTGTGCTAAACCCCGTCCAGCTGGAGCTATCCCTGAGCTTAGGCTCCACTAGCCCCAGGCACTGCCTGTCTGGTGACACTTGTAATGATTAAGGCATCAGAGTGTTGTGATAAGGCTATTATTCACAAATAAGACAGGGGCTGCAGCCACCAATCTACCCTGTTATGGATGTTGTCCCTCCTCCAGCTGCCACGGCTGGTGACCTACTTATTAAATCAGGGGGCACCTGCTTCTTTTAATGCCCTTTAAACAAATAATGAAGCTATTTGTTTTAGTATAAGAAGTATATACTGTGATGGGAGGAGAAAGGCTTTTCTTTGTCACAGGCGTCACTTTATTTTTCCAGGAGGAATCTGCAAAGCAAGTTTTTATCAGACTACAAGCATGCAATGCAACTAGTTTAGGTAGGTCTTAGTTCAAGATGCCTTGCTAGCTCTTCCTCTCTTTAAAATTAAAAAACAGAGGTAAAATAAGGAGGAAAGAAACCATTTGGAAATGGCAATGTAAATAAAAAGTACAGTATATTAGTGCAACTTTGAGCATAGCCGCGCGTATGAAAACAATAGTTGTACCAAATTTAATACCTGGGTATAAGGGAGGGGAATTTTGTCTTTGTGTGTACAGAGCTCCTGTGCATGTGAATCCAAGGATGTAATCAGACTTTGTAGGGAACCCATGCAGCATTTCTTGCACCTCAGGAGCTCCTTCTGAAACCCTCGGCGGCCCCTGCTGAAACCAGGTTAATGCTGACATACCTGGCCCCCCTCTCAAATCCAACCGGTGTGTAAAGCTGAAGCAGCTCATTGCATGTAATGGGATTTTGTGTGTGTGTGCACAAGTAATGTGTAGTGGAACTGATATTTTGTAGTATGAGTTCACTAGATTAGTGTAAGTGGAGTTTGAAAGCTAACATTTTAAGAGAGCAAGACTTGTAGTCTGGTGGGGCTACAATCTTCCAGGCGCTTTTGCACATGCTTAACTGGACAACCATCCATGGTCTCACTGTCTTCAATGGGACAAATAACAGCAAAGTTAAACACGTGCATTTATATTGGCTTTAAATACCAGTCAACCACAAAGCTTAGGTTGGAAATATGCAGCATTTTTATGGAAAGTCTATTATTTTTAAAGCTCCTCAGGGAAGGAACTGCTCCTTTGTTTATAGAATGGTTAAGACAGCGGAGTCCTGATCTTGGTTAAGACGTTAAGACAATACTGCCATAGTAATAGATGATTATCATGTATGTGGTGAATTCATCACAATAGCTGTGGAAGTAACAGGAGCTTTTCCAGAGAGCAAAGTACGTTATATGTGTTTCCTGTCCTTTGAGCTGGCTTTATGATTGAAAAGTTGTAATAGCTTTTTAATTCTAGTGTGGGGGTTTTGTTTTGGTGAACTTTGTTAACTTTTTTCCGATGATAGGAACTGTCCAGTTTTTCAAGCTGTTTCATGTCTGTATCTGTATATAAACAGTAACACCCAGAGGCCCCAAGTAAGATTGAGGTCCCATTGTATACTCTTGGTAACAGTTGTAAGTCTTTTAAAGTACATCCAAGAAAACTACAAAGAACAGATTATACGCTCCTGGAAACAGGGACCTTTTGTCTTCATATGGCTTTGTACACCATCACATGTGATGGAACCATATGAAATAACATGAACAAATGTGCTTTGTGTGGTTGGACATAGCTGTGCATGTTGCATGGGTAACAAACCACAAATTTATTACAAAAAGTCCACAGCATTTTATTCAGTTCAGTGCCTTATTACTGAGTTTAGCCATAAAGAAATGCTGTGGAAATAATACGGTAAGTCTAAAGTAGTGGTCTTCAATGCAGGGATGAAAGTGGTGATGGCTGTAGACTTGGCTTCAATGATTGGATTCTCTTAAAAAGATCCAAAAAAGGTGTTCAGTTGCCATAGAAATCTAAGTTCAAATGTGACCATGCTGAACGGTCTCGTATACATTTACAATTGTACACGGAAGTCCAGATCCTGAAGTCTTATTAGTAAAAGGGGCCTAGAGTTGAGCATGTGCTTAGATGTCTGCATGATTGGGATCTTAATCTTTTTTTAAAGAGGGTGGCTAGATTCTTTACTGGGTGTATGTTGGAGTAGCTCCATTGACTTCAGCCTTGGTCCCATTGAAAGGTAGTGGTTCCTGAGTCACTGAGATGCTTTTGACAAGTAACTTGTGCTGAATGGATTACACATGAATTGATTAAATCAAATATCGTAATATCTCACTGGAGGCAGAATTTTCCACCCTTAGTTATGATGTTTAACACACACGTTCCATGGCAAATCCTGTTTGCATTTATAGTAGAGACAGAACTCTCTGCTGCCTGTTTTGATGGCTTTGTATGACGATGTGCGTTTCATCTTTAAAAATCTGAATCCAGTTAAGAAAAGTTAAAGTAATATGGCAGAAACTTCAACAAATGCTGCCAATGAGATTATATAACACAATAGCTAAGGAATTTATTATGAAGCCTGTCCTTGATTCAAAAACAATGCTCTTCCCTAGTGGACTGTAGATATTTTATAGCTTCCTTTTCCCTCTCCCAACTGCTTGTGTATCACACTGTGTAACCACGGAAATGTATGCTTGTTCCCCTTTAGAAAATGCTTTGTGAAGCCTTTATTAGCAGTTGATGTGCTAGTAGTTATTGCTTGGGGCATCCCAGCTGAAACTAGGTTTATTGTCAGCAATGATTAAAATACGAGTGTTCCTTCCCTTTCTTTCTTTGTTCTCCCTCCATATTTCTTATTGGCTGTGCTGCACAGGAATCTATGTAAGCAGGCACTCAGTGGCATAAAATACAGGGGTCTTCTACAACAAAGAATTCGGACTGTAAACCATAAGATAATTTTAACAAACAATAGTAGGTAACATTTGTTTCTTTTAAAGTCACTTTCCTTCCCCTCCTGCCTTCTACCTCTTCAACTTCTAATGTCATGGTTAGCTCCAAAAGAGCAGTGAAAGTAAATCGATTGTGCCTAGTGTTCTGATTGATTCATTGGTATTTCAGTAATAAAATATCACAAAAAGCTTTTGGTGTATGTACTTTGCGGAGTATAAAAATACTATTCCCAGGGTTTCAATTTTTGAGGAATTGGAAACTGGAGAATTGGAAAAAATGACTTTAGAAAATAAAATGTGGTTACTTTGTATTAAACATAATTGATTTATCTTGTATTGTATATTTCTATTCCTATTTTTATTTTAGATTTGCGTCGGAGGATCTATCTTTATTTATCTCAATTTACAATCACATTTTAACCTAGAAAGCAAAGCACCTATAAAAGGGCTTTGCTGTGCAAGCAAACTATTCAGCTTACTGTCCATTGTGACTTGTCTCGCTGTCAGAGCTCTTGAGGTAGAATTCTCCTGTTTTTGTTGCGAGTCAAAACCCAGGACAGTTAGACCCTGGATAAACGTGATGTCTGTTTTTACCGTTAGTATACAAAAGGCAGGGCAGGGTACCACTAAGACCAGTGATTCCCAAAGTATGCTGCAGCATGTTAGTGTGCCATGAGAGGAACAGAAGTGTGCTGAGAGATTTCCCTGTGCGAAGGGGTAAATGATTTCCTTTCCCATACAGCACCCTGTATCTGCCCCAGCTACTCCAGTGGTACCTCCCACTGTCTCTCTGAGGACTTTTGCCACTGCTGCAGCTTTCC
>NW_005842538.1:1084869-1100757 GCF_000455745.1 Alligator sinensis
TAGGCCCTGCTCATGCTCCCAGCAGCGTGGAGGTGGACACACAGATAGAGCCCAGCTCATCCCCTCCACTCCTCCCATACTCCTGGGGCTAGCAGGAAGGGCTACAGGGGAGATTACTAAAATGTGAGACCTTGCAGGAGCAGCCTTAGCAGTGGGAATTGCCTATGCCTCCTGAAGTACAGACCAGGGTTTGGGAGGTAGAAGACAGTGGAAAGAACAGGGCACAACTTTTTTTTTCAACAGTACATCTCTGTACTGACATGCTTTCTTGTAGCAGGGGAATAGAATATCTCAGTTTTTTCCCCAGAACACGTGTGTGTGTGTGTGTGTGTGTGTGTGTACACACAGAGAGGGGAGATGTATACGAATGCAGCCAGTATGCTGTTATAATATTCATACATAGCTGGTCAGGTATGAAAATTAAATGTGCTGCCAATTTTAATCCAGGAAAAAAGTGTGCTCCAGATATCAAAAGTTTGAGAAGCACTGTCTTAAATCAGTGATTTTTTTTCAGTCATTGTACCTGGGGTGCTACCAGAACCTTTGGAGGGTGCCACAGTGTGAGGAGAAGAGCAGATAAGCGAGGCAGGGACATGTCTGAGTCTGTACTTATTCCCTATCCCCACTGCCTGGCCCCATTGCAATTAGATGAGCACTGCAGTATCTAAATTAGTTTGGGTGCTACTCAATTAATAAAAGTTATTGAGGGGTGCCTCAAGTCCAAGAACTTTGAGAACCACTGCATCAGGTTGACCAAGTAGGTTATCACCTACAAAATCTTACGGAGCTTGGGCCTCTAGAGGCGCAAGCTTTTGTAGGTGATAGCCTAATTTGTCAGTCTTTAAGGTGCTGCCCCCACTTTGCCTTCTGCATGGCTTCAGAGTAGCACCCCTCTCTCTCTCTCTCTCTCGTTAGAATTCAGGTTAATGCACCAAAATCCTAGTAGCTGGCTGTATCTGTATTATCTTATTCTTTTTTATTAGCCTATAGAAATTTGGTGTTGTAAGGGACCTCAGGAGGTCATCTAGTCCAACCCTCTGCTCAAAGCAAGACCAGACCCAACTATGTCATCCCACCCAAAGCTTTGTCTGACCAGGTTTTAAAAACCTCCAAGGATGGAACTTCCACCACCTCTCTAGGTAACCTATTCCAGTGTTAAACTCTCTCACTGGGAAATAAATAATTCCCAATATCTAACCTAAACTTCCCTTGTTGCGGCTTGAGACCGTTGCTCCTTGTTCTGTCATCTGCCACCACTGAGAACAGTTTAGCTCCATTCTCTTTCAAACTCCCTTCAGGGAGTTGAAGGCTGCTATTAAATCCCCCTCAGTCTTCTCTTCTCCAGACTAAATAAACCCAGTTCCCTCAGCCTCTCCTCAGAAGTCACGTTACCATTTTTGTTGCCTTCTGCTGGATTCTTCCCAAATTGTATGCTGTTAGCTTCCTTCCCAATTAGGGGCACAATGCTGGCTCAGATTCAGCTTACTGTCCATTGTAACATCCATGTAAAGGCTGGGTTCATATTTCTGGGTACCCAGTAAGGCTCCACTGTGGCTTGAGCCCCCATGAGAAATCTGGGACCACTGAATTTACTTGGGGTGTCTCACATAAACAAACCCCGCTCCTCACAAGTTGTGTAAACACAATGGGCAGATATATTAAAGAAAACAAATCCAATGAAACAAAGGAAACATCAAATGCAATGTAAACGCTCTTAACTATGAGGTATAGTCTCTAGTTTGCACCACTTTTGGGGAGACTCCACCTAGGCCTAGGCAGTCTGGGTCTTGTGGGCTCATCCAAAGGGGTAGTTCTGGGGTCCTGCACCCCTGTATGTATCCACTTGGCAACAGGCTGGATACAGGGGCCCACACCTGGAAGTTTATGAGCTGCTCCTTGGGTTCATGACACCTCATGGAGCAACTAGAGATCACAGGTCCTTCTGTGGTGCAAGGGGTCCCTGGTTGGTCCCTGGGAAGCTGTAGAGCAGTGATCTCCACTTCTATGCGGTGGCTTTGGGGAATGACTCTACCCCAAAATTCCTAGTCGTATATCCCTAAGCTTCAGATGGGGCAAAACACTGCAAAAGATGTCAAAAGGTTTCTTATGCTGGCATGGGCCTGAACTGCAAATGGGCTCAGCTACCAGCTAGGCTGAGACACAGGATGTTAGCCTGCATTTCAGTTGGTTGGAAAAACTTCAACAAACTCGATGGAAAGCACTTTTTCCTGTCTAGACTTACTATGTCTGATTAGTTCTGTGCATTCTGGTATACATTATTGCTTCTTCTGATGAATGAAGAGAAGGATGTCTATGCACATGTTAATGTTGTATCTAGTCTATATTTCTGTATCAAATGTGGCAAAAAAATGGCTAGATACTTGGTTTCTGCATCAAGGAAAATGGTCTTATCAGATTTCTGTTCTGTACTTCAAAGCACAGTATTATCTTGAGCTTAAAACAAAAGGCAAATGTGGTTCTATAATGAGCGCAGTCAGCTTACAAACCATAGCCTCACTGAAGTCTATGGCAAAAGGTCTGTTTGCTTCAGTGTGCCTGTCTGTTATCTAAAGGTGTTCTTAAGTATAAAAAATGACTTTGCAGACAAGGGGAAGGACTTAGAAAATCTGATGCATCTCTTATTTTTAGTAATAAATATAATAATAAACCCCTTTTCTCTTCATTTTCTAAGCTGGAAAAAATTAAGTTTAGGGAAGTCAGTTTCAACATAGTTTTCATGTTACATTCAAATATTTGGGCTTTAAGCACTGCTGGTCAGTGAAAATAACATTGTTTGTTGGAATTAAGCAGAATCATTATTGCTACTCTTAAGTGTATCTTAACAAAATAAGAAATTTGAAACAAATGTAAGTTGCCAGTGTTTAGGTTCTGTGGGAATAGTATATTGTCTCTTTAAGAGAAGTTGTTGGAAACTGAAACAGAGAGCACATGTTGTTTTGTGATCCAGTTCAGAGCAGCAAGTGCTTGTTGTACAGCACAACAAGTGGTTGTTGTACAGAGTTGTCTGCAAAACATTTGTAAAGTCTTTTCATGAAAATAATAAACAAGATTTGCTTTTATCAAGAAGGTGTACTTCTTTAACAGCACTCATCTTTACATGGTACCAGGAGTGGGGACCAAAGAAAGTGAAGGGGAAGATAAAAAACTGCTGGAGAGATGGAGCATCTGAAAACCCCCAAGGAGCTGAAACTCTCAAGTAAAGCTGCTGAATCATGGAAAAAATGTAAACAAAGTTTTGACATATACATGCAAGCAACGGGGTGTGCAGCAAATTAAGATGAGCAGAAAATAGCCATATTCCTTTGTATAGCTGGACTTGAGGCTGTTGATATCTTTTAATAGCATACAGCTAAACCAGAATGAGAGGAAAAGCTATGCGACTTACAGAAGTTTGCAGAATGCTGCATACAAAAACAAGTGAGACATTTGACAGATACATGTTTCACAAAAGAGTGCAAAAAGAGGGTGAATCCTTTAAGGAATTCCTAATGGACCTAAAGCTGATGAGCCTGGACCATAACTTTGGGCAGCTAACTGAGTAAAAGTAGTAATAGGCATTGGAGGTTTGAAACTACAGAAAAAACTCTTAGAGGATGTAAATTTGACCTTAGACAAAGCAGCAAGTGTGCACCAGGCAGCAGAAGTGACTCCATAACCTGCGAAGAACAGAGGTAAAATCAGTAGCCAAGTAAACAGCAAGCCAAAGGACAATCGAGGTGAAAGCAAGCAAGGAGAGCAGGAAGATTCACAGATAGCCCAAGGAACGAGGTTACGGGTGGAAGAGCACCAAATTGCAAGAAATGTGGAATCAAGCACCCAAACAGGCAGTGCCCTGCACTAAGAAAACAGTATAATACATGCAAGTGATATAACCATTTTGCCAGTCTTCAGCAAACAGAGAAGAAGTCAAAGCATGCATACTAATGCAGTATATCATGACAACACTGATGAAAGACAGAAGAGGAATTCTGTGTGGGACCGTGGTTGCAGAGATAGGAGATGACTGGACTGTTGCACTGGAACCTACTGGAAGGGTCAGTAACTATAAAATGGACATGGGTGCACAGGTAAATGTGCTTTTAGAACTAATTGTTAATAAATTAAAACAAAAACCAAATTGGATCAAGAGTGAAAATGTAAAACTAAGAGCTTGCAATGGGGAGATGATGCCTATCAGAGGAGTATGTGAACTAGAGGTAAAAGTTAAGGGTCAAATTGAACTAATAACTTTTGTAATAGTCATAGGAAATGCTATACTAATACTGGGGCTAAAAGCCTGCCAGAATTTGGGTTTAATTAAGAGAGTGTATATGGTAACAAAGGCCAAGTACACACTTATAGAAGGCCAATGTTTTTGGGGACATTGATAAATTGGAAACTGAATATAAAATTGAGTTGTCAGAACCCAATTATCTAGTCATTCATGTGGCAAGAAAGGTTCCTGTAGCCAACAAAGAAAACTAAAAGAAGAGCTGAACTGATTGTCAATTTTTTTCAATGCCACCAAAGCAGAAGAACCTACTAAATGGATAGATTTGTTAGTAATTAGAGAAAAGAAAGATGGGACACTAAGATTATGCTTAGATCCAAAAGTGCTCAATAGTTACATAAAAATAGAGCACTTTCCATTGCCTACGAGAGAGGATATATTTAGTAAAATGGCTGGTGCTAAATATTTTTTCAATTCTGGATGCATCTTTGGGATTTTGGAAGGTTCCTTTAGCTGAAAAAAGCTCCAGGCTATGCACTTTTAATACACCCTTTGGGAGATATTGCTTTTTCAGGCTCCCATTTGGCCTCAAATCAGCACCTGAAATCTTTCACAGGAAAGTGCAACAAATCTTTGCTGGAGTAGCAGGTGTCAAGGTGTGCATTGACATCCTTGTATGGGGCAGAAACAAAGAGGAGCATGATTTGAGGCTACAGAAAGCCCTCAACGGAGTAAAGGTGGCAGGGCTGAAACTTAATAAGAAGTAATGCAAACTTACAGTTAAAGAAATCACCTACTCGGGGGAGCAAATACGAGAAAATGGGTTGCAATATTACTGAGAGAATAAGGGGAATATCAAACATGCCACCCTACAAGAAAGGGGTACAAAGGTTCCTGGGAATGGTCACGCATGTAGGCAGGTATATATAAAACCTTGCAAAGCCCACCAGCAGACTGAGAGCGCTACTAAAAAAGAATACTCGGTGGACGTGGGATGCCAAAATGGACAAAGTTTGCAAAGTTTAAAAAAAAAAAAAAAACTTATTGAAACAGCCCCAGTCCTTAGGTGTTTTGACAGTAAAAGAGAAACTAAATTGTCCACAGATGCCTCTAAAGGAGGCATTGGGACAATCTTACTGCAAAAGTATGGTGATCACACAAGCCTGGTGGCATACGTATCCAGAGCCCTCACAAAAACAATGCCTATATGCACAGATAGAGAAGGAGGCTTTAGCTTTGGTGCGTGGGAGCAAAAAATTTCATGTTTTTATATATGGAAGAGTGGTTGTGGCAGAAGCTGACCACAAATCTCTGGGCACCACTTCAAGAAAAGGGCTAGCTAATATACCTCCCAGACTACAGAGACTTTTTTTTAGTTAAAATTATATGATTTGAGATTAGACTGTAAACCAGGCAAAGAACTAGTGATTACAGGTACTTTGTCTAGGGCAGTTGACAACACTGTTGATGGTGCTGAAAAGAAATCTGATATTGTGCATGTCATTAGGATAAGAAAATATTACCCAGTATCAGAAGAAATATGGCAAAACTTTGTGGAGGCTACAGTGCAAGATAACACTGCAGAATGTTGTCAGATCCATCACCACTGGATGGCCTAGTCACTATATAACAAGTCCATATTTTCAGCAGAGCTCTCAGTGATTGATGGTATTTTGTTCAAGGATGGCAGTTCCTAAAGCACTAGAAGCAGATATGATTTAAAAGAATACATGAGGGTCATTTGGGCATTGAAAAATGCAAAAGGCGGGCCAGGGAGGTATTATATTGACCACTTATAAATAAATAGAAAAAGCTGACACATACCAGCCTAAGAATAGGAAGGAATCAATGTGGATAGATAATGATATTCAAGAGGCATGGTATAAAGTGGGATTTGTTTACATTAGCTGGCAAACATGACTTGTTGGTTTTAGATTTATTTTTCTCACTATCCTGAAATTGCTTTATTGGCCGATATGACTACGGCAGATTCTACTGAGCCTTATGTCGATCCAGACATGGAATTTCATGTATGTTTAAGGCTACTGAGCATTACATTCCAGACATGGAATTCCACAGAGGGTTATATCTGAGAATGGCCCCCCAGTTATTGGGGCATGAATTTAAAAAAAGTGCACGGAACTATGGTTTTCAGCATGTTACGTTGAGCCTGAGATACCCAGTCTCTAATGAACTTGTGGAAAATGGTGTTAAGATAATAAAGAGATTATTAAAGAAAGTCAATGATCTAGCTGGTGATCCATATTTAGCAATTTTGAATTACAGATCAGCTCCTCTAGCACATGGCCTGTCACCTGCTGAGATTTTATTTAACAGAAAGTTGAGAATTAGGTTACCTAGACTGACAGTAACTAATCACAGAACTAACACTGACTTGCATAGCTATAAGCAAAAAGCCAAAGCTAAAAAAATGTACTATGACAAAGGGTCATGGGCATTGCGGTCACTGAAGCCCAATGATGCAGTTCATCTTTATAATGGTGAAACCTGGGAACGGAAAATGTGGGTTATTCATAAGGTTTCTCCATGATCTTGCAACCTATTGACTCAGGATGGACAATATTTTCAACATAACAGGAGGCACTTGCCATACATTTCTGAACAAGAGGAGGAGGAGGAGGATGGAAGAGTGAACAGTTGCAGATTACACACAAGCAGACTCAGGAAAGTTGCTCAAAGATGACAGGCACTACACCAGTGGTCTCTAACCTTTTTAAGTCAGAGATCACCTTTGGCATTTAAAAGCAACCCAAGGTCTACCATGTGCCACCCCCCCGCCCCCTCCGCGACCAGCAGGTAAGTCTGTTCGGAGGGAGTGGCGATGCAGGTCAAGGCAGAGGGAGAAAAAATTATTTGGGGGTGCACCTCCCCAGCAGGTAAGTCCCACCTGGCTGGGGCCCCCCTCAAATTATCCCTTCACCTGCCTCTGCAGCACTGTCCCTTGCCACGAGGGCCTTGATCCAGCCCCTCCCCCTTCCCTCCCCCACGGACTGACCTGTTGGGCTGGGGTGTGTGTGTGCATGCACATGGGCACTTAGCCCCCCACCCCAGCTTCGGGTCAACTCCAAGAGACTCCGAGATCTACTGGTGGATTGAAAGCCACTAGTTGGTGATCACTACAAGAACAGACACCCGCTTCAGTTACTGGGGAGGCTGAAGCAGCACCACGCAGATCAAACGGACTATGCCAAGCACTACAAAGACTTCGAACAATGTTAGTGTTTTAATGCAGTTTCTTTATCAAAAAGGAAAAAATGGTTAATTAAAGTTGTGTTATAGTTGGAAAGCTAGACGTTTAAAAAGGGGAGATTTGGGAATAGTACACCGTTTCTAAGAGAAGTTGTTAGAAACTGAAACAGAGAGCACATTTTGTTTTGTGATCCAGTCGAGAGCAGTGAGTGCTGCTGGTTTTTGTACAGAGTTGTCTGCAAAACATTTGTAAAGTTTTTTTAATTAAGATAAAAAACAAGATTTGCTTTTATCAAGAAGGTGTACTTTTTTAACAGTACTCATCATTACAGGTTCTCCTGATTTTTTTTTCCCCCCCACCCCGTGAAGGACGAGACCTTTTAAAGTCATTTTACATTGAAAAGGGCAAATAGTAGTACAAAATGTGTACTGCTTAACTGTTACAAACTAGAAAAAATGTGACCATTTATAGCTTTTATATTCATGTTTTTACTCATTATGCATTAGCACAATTAGTATTCTGATAACACTGCTTTTTTGACATTGTTTAAAAAAAGACTTTAAAGTGAGGTAACACATCAAGAAGTTAGCAAGTCTCTTTGGGAAGAATAAGAAGTAAGAATACTTTTTTCACAGCTAATAAGACCAGTAATAACAGCCTGTATACAGTCTGCCTGGAGGATATTTCTAGTTTACAGAGAATGGTGAAGGACCAGTTATTATTCTAATTAAATCAGTTAGATTGCATCAACATGGTGTAAAAAGTAGCATGTATTTATGAAAAAATATTGGAAATAAGTTTTGCAATACTCAGTAAATATTTTGATACTTGCACACACTAATGTTTTTGTGCGGGCCGGGAGCGATCCGGGCCCTTTTTTCGCGCGGCGCGGGCTATGGCCAGCAGCCCGGGCACGTTGGGTCGGAGAAAACAGGCGGCACGCTAGAATTAGTCACGGACGCGTAATGGTTGATTCAAGATTGTTTACTTACACCGAAGATGGTCGCGGTGTAGGCTGGACAGTTTCCCAGGCACAGCTCCACTTAAATCCTCATTTGAGGACTCCGACAATATTCGATCACTCCCACGGAGTTGTCGAGGCTCCGTGGATCCTTTTGCGCGCAGGGAGAGGGATACGTCGAGGATTGCGAACGGCGACGAGGAGAGGCTAGAGGCTGATCAGACCCCTGTTGCCTGCTTGAAATGCACTGGGTCCGATAGTCTCCGCAGCGCTTAGAGATCTTCACACAGCGTGAAGTCTCCTCCTCCTTGTGTTCATGGAGTCCTCCAACTTGGGTGGAAACCACTCAAGCCTTTTATACGGCTAGCAAGCCACTCGCTAGCAGCCACGTGTGAATAATTTAACGCAAGCCAATAATGGGGCTCGAATTATAATACAAATGGCGGGAACTCTTTGCAAAGTGCATTTCTGTGCTGCAAAGAAGAAATGCACACTGCAAAGAAAGCTACAAATTGGCGGGAAAATAATTCAGTGGTGCCAAAGCGCACACAAAAACAAAATCACACCTTTGGGTTGTGACAGTTTTAACATGCTATCTGTTGCTACATATTCCAAATTTTTGGTGTATTTTGATATTATCATTTGGAAATTTTGTAAGACTTTGACCATTTATTTTCTTCTGAAATGCATAAAACTTGTATTTGTATTAATCATACTCTGTTGCTCTTCCTCAAATAAGAGACTACAAAATACATAGAGATTGCAACATTTATAGGGAGCTTGTAAAGCCAGAAGGAAAGGGAAGGATTTTCCTATTTGTCCCATGTTTACAGTACTGAACTCTAACTCCTGTTTTATGTTGGTGAAGTCACTGGGTCAGTGCAAATTGATAAAATTCTGATTTCTGGGTTTAGCTAGGACGATTATGTTCAGTTTGTGGGGCTTTCCTTAGACCATATGGTGCTGCATTTATCTAAACTGAAGATGGGAGCTATTGTAATTGCATAGTGATCAGGCTATTTTATGGTAGTGATACTAATAGTTTGTGTGTAATTACCATGGTTTCTAATGGAGTTACACATTTGCAAAAGTGTTATACTTTGTAATGTCTATTCTGTGTAATTAGCTTGGGTGATCATTGTATGTTTAACAGCAGAGGAGCTGTTAAGATGCCATTGTTTGGAGCATAAATCTTGTTAAATAATTATACCATTTCAAATTCACCCAGCATTGAACTGAGCAATAGGCATTTTGTTTGGAAATGAATTTTGAGTAACTGTTAACATCCATTTAAACCTTTTCAGTTGCAGAAACATTGTTTTGGGCTGACACATTTTGCATGAACTAATATATATAAATTTTTTTTAATGAAAACGTGAGAAAAAAATGAAGGAAATTATAGCTGTTAAAAATATAGTATTGGCTCTCCTTTTATAGCTCATAAATTATTACTGCTTTAACTGGACAACTTTAAGTCCTATTGTGCTTTGAAGTTGTCAATGACTGCACAAGCCTTAGGTGGACTTTGTAAATTTCTCCATTTCTTCAATTCAAGTTTTTTAGATACTTGTAACCCAACAAAATAAATGATACTAATGTTCAAGGATACTCATGCCTTTTCCACACTGCTACTTACCTGAAGACAAAATGAGAGTCTGACTAGGTTCCCTAGCCATATGCTCATGGAGTCCTTGGCACCCCATAATATGCCAATAGTGTTCTCTTAGCCCAGGGTTGGGCAAAATATGATCTGAAGGCTGTATCTGGCCAGCTAATTGATCCTATCTGGCTCACTGGCCACTGCCTGGAGCCTGAGGAGGGAGAGCTGCACCCAACACTGTTCTTCTCACCCACAGCCGGCCAGGCCAGGCTGGGCTTCACAGCAGCAGACTCCTTCACTGGCCCTCCCCCTGCACCCCTCCCTGCCTGACTTCCTTTTGGTGCTGTGATTGCACAGTTTTGACACTGTGGGTACTGACAGCTGGGCCTGCACGGGAAGAGACATGATGCAGTGCACTGAGTACCTGTCACGATTCTTAATTAGTCTAGATTTTGTCTTATGAATCTGAATAAGAGATGTTAATTTAACTTTAATGACTATAGGACTAATGATACAAATCCCTTTATTTTTTGCCTAGTTGGTTGTGGTTTTTTAAAAAAAATTCTATGTATTCTAGCAAATGTGTGCACATTCTAGTAGTTTTTGCTTTAATTTGAATAATACAGTACTACCAGATTAGTAAAGCTTCTAGTTACTCTTTAACTGGAGAAAAATGTGTTGTGTTATATGTAATAATGTGCCACACCATCTGCACCTCTCTCTTCAAAATCCTAAATCTGCCTATGCATAAGGGTATGCATTCTTTGCATTCTTCTAAATCATTCTGAATCTCAGCCTCCTTAAATACTCGGTATCCTTGGAAGAGATACTGGGAATAATTTCAAGAGGACAACAAGGAGATGGCAGCCTCCTTTTTTTTTTTTTTTTTTTTAATTATTTTTATTTTTTTGGCTGTTACAAAAACGCGTGTGTATGCCCACCCATGAGCTCGATTAACTACCAGTCCTGGGAACTCTAGCAGTGTAGTCCACCTGGCACTTTAACATTTACATTTCATCTATAACGCTAGTTATTTTTGTAGGAGGAATAAATTCTCAGTTTTGGCTGTACATTCACACATTTTTCATGTGTGAGAGAATTAAAGCTCTTATCCTTTTACTATTGCACCACAAGGAACTGACAGTTGAGATAAATAATTATACAAGTATGTCTCTTTTCTGTAGGGGAAAGCTTGTTGTTTAAGAGATTACCATTAAAAAGTAAAAGAAAATGATATATAAGAATAACGACTTTAACTTGTCTAATTATGAGAGTAACTGTCTCATCATGTTAACTGTGGTGCAAGACTGACAAAGTGCCTGAAGGGGCTTTCAGTATAGTGTGAAGTTACACGTTACACTGAGACCATACTGAATTTGTGGAATGCTAAGTGGTGTTACAACGTGCTGTGAGCAGTCGCACGTTAAGAGTTGATACCGTTTCTTGTGCCTGCACAGCTTGGACTTGCCACTAGAGGCCTGGTGAACAGGGGTATGGCTTGGAGCTAGGATATCTGGCCTTTGCCCCTCATCTGGGAGGGAAATGGGGAAGGATGGATTGGAAGCAGTGCATCCTGGGATGCTGGGGGACTGAAAAATCCTTGTTCTATCTCTGTGTAGAAGAATGAAGTCACTGTAGTGTCAGCTAGGTAGCATGGCCACAGTAACCGGCTCCTGAAATGGCGTAACTTTTGAGATGGTCAAAGGACACTGGCACAAGTTAACAAGCTTAAAACATATAAGTGTCCACATGTTAAAGTTCCTTTAGCATGGTCTAAAGGTAACTGTAACTTCACCTACAGAAGAGATGCTAAGTAAGAACTAAATTTTGCTCTTCAATACTATTGCAGAACCAAACAAGTTTAAGCAATACCTGAAAAATTCAGAGATAATCAGATTGCATTTTTTTGGTTGTTTAATTTAAGAGTTACTACTGAAACTCTGTCTTTATCTCACTCTTCTGCTTGCTTTCAATGCCCAAAGAGGTACGCATTTTAAAACATAGGATAATTAATGAATATCAGATGCACATTAGTGTATCTAATATAATAGCAAACTTGGCAAGATCAGCTGTTAGGGTTGGCATAAGGTCTGAAGGCACCTTAGAATCTAAGTGGTTGAGGGAGGCATGAGCTTTTGTAGGCCACAGTTTACTTCATCAGGTGCTGTGAAATGTGTACATTGGCTATGACAGCTCATGCCTATCTGAATAAGTTACTCTCTAGGGCTAAAAAGAAATGTAGAATTTCTTTTGGGATCAAGTTTTTGTTTTTGTTTTTTTGTTTTTTTTTATCCTGGGATCCTGCACGCCTACAGGCCTATTGTCCCACTTTAAGCACCTGTAAGTCTCAGAGAACATTTTTTTTTTTTCCTTGGGAAAATTGGGGTTACTTTGTATTAACTGCCATTCAACTCCATGGGTAAGTGACTTTCCCTATGCTGTTTTGATGCAGATCGAAGTCCAAGATAATCAGAGGCAGGATAAACTCGACATCTGTTTTTATACTAAGGTATCACTTTGCCTTGCCTTCTGCCTGACTTTAGGCTAACGTTGCTAACCAACTTTCTGGAGTTGGTATGGTGTTGACTTCACTTAACTGCCTAATGGTAAAACTACAGGAGCCTTGTCTCCTTGAAGATGGCAAGATACCTAATACAGTTAATATGAAACTCTTCTTCAGGTAAATTTTTATTGAATTTAGTTCATCTTTGTGGAATTTTTGGCGAGCTTGTGAGCATGCTTTTTTATTTTATTGTGCGGCAGAATTTTGTGCTAAATGATTTTCAGCACTCTGGAGATCTGAGCATCTCACTACACATGCATCATGCAGCGTATCTGTAATCACTGTGTATACAGTGTCAATAATAGAGTAACCTCTCCTTAATACATGTGTGGAAAGCCAGTTCCTTTCCCATTATAATTTACACTATAATTAGAGGCAAAGGAAGTGATTCAGATTGTAGTCTAAAAATGGTCACTATCTGTGCATGGGGACAATAGTTATGGAGTCTAGGTAGTGTTCATGAACTGTTGGGTCTTTGTTTTTTTTCCCTCCTAGTCTTTCCTTCACAAAAGATTAATGTTCTCTGAATATTTTATCAAATCATGCACTGGGAACTGAAACAATATCTTTGATAGGATTTCAGTAGTTGTGAAGAAGTAACTAGTCAAAATCCCTCACCTTATGCTTCCTGGTAGCTTCCAGAACTTGTAAATGTGTTGGTAAAGTATTTTACTTGGGGCTGTGTCAGAGCAGGTTCTGCAGTAAGTCTTCTTTCAAATCTTGAAATCTCCACTTTTTTTTTTTTTTTCTATCCAGTCTGGCAAGAAGTAGGAGAAATGAGGAAGATGGCTCCACTGTCTTAATGGAGTACCCCAAAGAGATCTTCTGAGCAAGAATAAATCAGTCTGACATGCATGATCATAATCATTTCTTCTGGCCTTAAAAGCTATAAAAAAAATAAAAAAAAATTGAGGTGGAAATGTCTTCTCCAGGCTTTATGTAGGCTCTTGCTTTTTACCTGTCCCTCAAATTTCTTATGATCAGAATTTAAGCATCCTCCTCTTCCAATATAAGATGCCACTTATAAAGAAATTACAAAGGAAGTGCAATAAGAACAGAAAACTAGGGGCTCCTATACATATGCAGGGAGCCTGCTTTGACGCACTAATTCCAGCCCATCAAAACAGACTCAGTTAACCGAGTCTGGTGGAGCATGTAAATTAATGCACTCCAGCAGCCTCTGGGGTCATGTGTATCAGCATCCCTGCACTGAAAAAAGGTGGTGGGGTGCTACTTGTGACACTGCGGGTGCTTTTATTTAGCATAGCTCTCAGAGCTGTGTTAATTAAAGCACCCCCCACACACACACCCCCACACCCCCTCCTGCAACATCTGTATAAATGCTCTAGGAGTTTAGAGGCCCTGGATTGTATTCTTTGTTAAGCTGTGACTCGTGACTATGAGTGAATTATTTCATCCCCTTTTGTTCTGGTTTACTTACTGGGGAAAAAAAAGATAAAATATTTTTGACCTCTTCCATAGAGGTGCTGAGGGTCTAATTCATTGTTGTAAAGTAGTGGAAGGGCCTGAAAGGAAAGGTGCTATAGCTCTACAAGTAATTTTATTTATTCTTTCCAATAAAATAAGCACAAAATGTAGTAAGTTCTCTTTATAAAGAGAGAGAATGGGCCTTTTTACAATGTCCAATATTTTTAGACACTTGCTAGAACTCTTGGCAGATAATGATAATATCCTTGTAGTATTTTTTTTTTTTTGTTCTAAATACTGTGCAACCATTTTTCATAGAACCTTGATCTTAGGGAAACATTTGCTTACCACCTTTCTGCACCTAAATAACAACTCCTTAGACATCATTTTTTTCCCCCTTCCTTTTTATTTCTTTTTGAATTATTTGGCTCGTGTGGGTGAGGTGGGGGTGTGGAAGGGCACTTCTCAGAGCAGGGAACTACATTAAAAAAAGAAAAAAAAAAGAAAAGAAACAAGTTGCTGAGTAGCTGTGGTCCTCTTGTTTGACGTTTTATGGTGTAAGCACTGGCCACCGACCATTTAACATTCTCAAGGACAAAGTAGCCACACATTGTTGCCAATTTCATTATGTAGTTACACTAGCTACTTTTAAAATTTGGTCCTGTTTACACAGAAATTCTAGCCTTACCACCCTACCCATCAAAAGGTTATTGTCTACACACAGGGAGTCACTGTTTTTAGTGACTCTGCCCATAAATCAAATTAATCAGTAATTAAATGGAAGCTTGAACACCAGGCAAGGAATAAAATGAGCGTCTCCCTTGGGGTTCTAAAATTATGCTTGGCATATGTTAGTTTTACACACCAATCAGCTTAAAATGGTGTAAGTTTTCATCCGGGCATGCTGTTGTATTAAACCAAACAATAAATACAACTGAAATGACAAGGAGTGGCTCCATGAACAAAAACCGTTAGCACAGGGAGGAAAGCTTTTGCTCAAAGAAATGTAGCTGGAATTGGTGTGGCTTTTGCCATTCATAATGTGAGCTGCAGTAGGCACGATGCCTCATATTGAACATTTCTCAGTAGGCTTGAATTTGTTGTTTTTTCCAGTTAAAGCATCAACTTCTCACCAGTACTTCACATTACATCTTTTTTTCTCTTTCTTTCTGCAGCAAACTTACTGGTCTATTTTGGACAATAGCACAATTGCAATAAATGTGCGAGTTGCATGTCTTCTGTGCTTGCGTTGGCTGTTTTTTATGGAAAAATCAAGGTGTGTTGCAAAACCAAAATGAATCTTGATTTTTGTGGTGTGTTTGGGTCTTCCCTACCTCCTTGTCCTCCCCCCACCATAACATAGGACTTTTTTTGGTTGATTTGAAAATACTTTCAAAGGACAGCTTTAAGAGTTTAAGGAAATACTTAAATCTATCCAAATAGAAATGTTTCACTGGAATATGCCAGTCCATGAGGACATTAATAAAAACTTCTTATTGAATGGTTTTGTAACCAAAATCACAACTAACCATTTAATTTTGGTCAAGCTCTTGTTACAGCCGTTTTCTTTTTTTTCCTGTTTAGTTGCTAGTTGTCCTATCATGAGTTGGTGTTTGGAAATTTGACTTCAGGGTAAAATGTACTTTGGTCAGACTTGTCACTTGGTGGTCTGCCTGTTCTTTCATTGGATGAATGCATTATGGTTCAGATTAGTTCCGTTTACCTTTTTATAGTGTCACAGCATGAGCAGCAGCCAGGCTTAGCCTTTGATCAAGGGTTTGCTAGGCCATAATTAGTGTGACTTAGAATCTGCATCTTTGATGAAAGGGTGGAAGGAATGACAGGTACAGTAGGTCTCTGTAACCCCACACCTACTGAGTGCAGGGCATATTTG
>NW_005842539.1:0-4923 GCF_000455745.1 Alligator sinensis
TTCAGAACCTTGAGGTGCATTTTCACAGAAAACCCTACACCACACTGCCTGAAACATGGCAGGCCTCATGTCCGCATGAGGGGCTACCATCCCTACTATTTTCATTCCACTCTGCCTTAACACACACAAGTGATATGAGTTTTGCTTTCACCATTTTGAGGGGTACTTTCGCAGAGACCCCTGCGCCTATCTCCTTGAACCGTGGCAGGCTTCATGCCCTCAGAAGGGGCTGCCATCCCTGCTGCTTCCATCCAAATCTGAAAAAAAATGACAAAATTATAGGTATTTTAGTGATTCCCCCTTATAGTCTATGGCCGAATCTCTGAATCGGGACAATGATTTGAATCACTGAATCGAATCACTGTCCTTCCGAATATGCTGAATCTGAATCTGACAATTCATTGGAGCAACGGGATGTACTGTACTAGTGTTTTTCCTGGTTAAAAAGATGGGTGTTATCAGATAGTGCCCAGTTTTTAAGGGACTGACCATGTATTTCTCAGAACCTTATTTTAATTAAATACCTCCTTTGGACTAATTTTAGCCTCCAGCTATGTGTTGCTTTGGGGACTGATCAATTTTCAGTGAGATAACATCTTAACATGGGGGAAAAAATGCCTCATCTTGGATTTGAGTACTGACCTGGGGCTTGGCTCTGGCTTTGGCCCCAGGCTTGGTGGTGTAGAGGGCACACGGCTGAGAGAACTGTGGGAGAGACCTCGGGATGTGCATGGGGGAAACTGCAGCCTGCCTTCTACCCCTTGCCTCCACTCCTTGCCCTCCGCATGCTTGTGCCTACCTCCCACCTCTTGCTTCTCCCTGCAGTTTGCCCCTTCCATGCAGCTGCCCCATGCCACCCTTACCTTCTGATCCAGCTTGGCCAGGAGCTGCTGTCACTTCTCCCTGTCTGGTTTGGGCCAAGGCTGGGCCAGGGCTGCTGCTGCTGCTGAGTGCCCAGGAGCCAGTGTAGGGCTGCCACAGATGGTAAGGGGCTGGGTGAGTGCAGAGGGGCATGTGGCAGAGGGGTGTGTGGTGGTGGTGGTGGTGGGGGAGACAGGCAATTGGTAGAGGACAGGCATGGGGAGAGGGGGGCAAGGTACAGGGGAGCAAGGGTGGGTGTCCCCTGCCTCTGCTTTTCCCACCACAGCAGTTGGGGGATGAATTCCAGACAACCTTCCACTAATTAGATTGTGTACATGGAAAATTATAACAAATTTATAAATGTTCCATGTATAGAATTTAATTATTGGAGGATCATCTTAAATTTGAAGTAGTCTTGGAGTCAGATAAGTATGGTAGCATTAAACATTAAAATAATAATAAAAAGTCTCGCATTTAAGTATTTGTAAGCAAAAGAAATCTGCTGTAGTTGGTTCCAAAATACTTGTTTAAATACCACCAACAAGAATTTTCTCTCTTTCAATAAACACCTACCACATGTTGAAATAAGGCTTTTTTTTTCTTCACTAAAAAACCTGTTCTGAACATTAGATTTGTGTGTATGTTGCTTTTGGCAGCTCTGTAGAACAGTTTCTAAAATGTTTTATATTTGATACTTTTCTGTTTTTATAATGCACTCTCTGCTGCATTTTCCTCTTAAAAATAAATGCAGTATGGCATTGGCAAAGGTTAAATTTTATTTCCCCAAATGCAGCATACTATAATACATATTGTAATATAATGTCCTATGCTGTTATATATTTTGAAATAAAATTACCTAGGTTACACCAAATATAATCTAAGTTTTATCCACAGGTATACCCTTTGCTACCCTTCTAGGGCTAAACAGCATCTGATCATTTGCTATAATATAATCTTCCTTTCAGTTTGTGACTCATAGTATGCTTTCTGAGTTTGAGTAAAGCAGCAAAATCTATCTTTATTATTTGAGGAATGAGGAACATTTTTAATGTTCCTTTGTTATCGAAGTTTTGCCTCAAGCTGCTTGCTATTAAGCATAAAAATTGACATAGTGTATTTTGTCAAAATGAGGAATCCAGACTCAAACCTCCTTTATTCCTAAATCCTATTGATTTTATTATGTGTAAAATTAAGATTATAAAATTGCAATTGTTTTAACACAGGTCCTGATTGCTCTTTGAATGTCCCTTCCACGGAGTCTTACTGGATTTTACCCAATGTGAAGCCATTCAGTCCTTCTGTAGGTCGGGCTTCCCATAAGGCAGTTTTACATGGAAAATTTATGTGGGTGATTGGTGGATATACCTTTAACTACAGCTCATTCCAAATGGTGTTAAAGTAAGTGATTTCCCTTTTGTTAGTCTGTTCTGTTATTCTTTATAAGTGATAATGATCTTTGCTAGGTAAACAGTGTTTAATCCCATTGTTATCCTACCTTTGCATGAAAGTTTTATTATTTAGTTGAGCCCTGCCACCTTCTCGGGACCCAGCCTACTTCCCCCGGCTCCTGACCACCTGCAACAACCTGGTCCTGAGAGCCTGCTGCCCCTTTCCTTCCATAGCTCCTGCTGGACTGGCTAAACCACAAGCAGCTGATGCCATGTAGTGCCAGCTGCAGGAGCCATGGGCCCAATCCTGGTGGCTAGTTGGCCCAGGTGATAAAATCTCTTTGCAGGCTGGATTTGTCCTGCAGGCCGTAGGTTGCCGAACACAATCTTAGCATATAAAACAATTAAATAATGGGTTAGTAAATTAAGTAAATGAGTATTGAAACAATTCATTACGTGGTTATTTTTTGTAACGGTACCTATTGCTGATTTGTGCTCCAAAATATTAATTTTTTTTTCAGTGAGAGACAGTATTCAAACACTGATATATTGATGTTTGCAATTATTTTATCCAGAAGGCTGTTAACAACATCGGAGCTAGCTCTACTTAAATTTATTCATTAGAGTAAGAATAACTAAGCTTAGTCTTATTTGAATGATATCAGTGATATACTTAAATTTTGTATTTTTTTTTGTTTGGGTTCCAAGGGTGTTTTAAGAAACTGATAAATAAAAGATAAATTACTTCCCTGAAGAACTTTTCAATCTAAATGAAACAAAAGATGAGAGAGAGATGTAATCAAAATGACTAAAGTCACTTTATTATGTGGAGAGCCTGCTCCGATGCACTGGAATTCCAGCACATCGGAGCAGACTCAATTAACTGAGTCTGCTGGAGCACATAAATTGGTGTGCTCTGGAAGTCTCACGCATCACATGCATCAGTGGCGCAGCATGCTTCCGTGCTGAGAAAATGGCGGTAGTGCGCTTTGAACTAAAACACTTTTGATGTGCTTTAGTTCAAAGCGCACTGCTGCCATTTTTCTCAGCGTGATGACGTGCTTCGCTGCTGATGCACATGACATGCAGGTGCTTTTAATTAACATGGCTCACTAATTAAGTGCCCAGCACCACATCTGGAGTACATACAAAAATGCCCTAGGTTGGCATGTCTTCTTCCATGTGCAGGTGTGGCTGTGTTTTGTACAGGATGCTAATTGTATGAGAGAGAGTCTAATAATGAGGAAAGTACCATTTTACTTGGAGTATTCAAAAGCATTTCTAAGTTGTAAAATGAAAACAGATGGACCTTAGGAATCTGGGGATATTTCTGGCAATAATAGAGTCTGATTTGAAGCCTTAAGTTGAAGTTTATATGGTACTTGACCCAAAGGGAGTTGTTGGTTGGACTCAATCCAATGCAAAGGTGTTAGGAGGGGAAAATAAAGGTAGGCACAGAAAAATTAAGTGAAAGAAAATAAAATAAAATGAATAGACACAGGAAAATATAGCATATGTTGTGGGACAGTAGAACCGTAGTAGTTTAATACAGTTGCACAAGAGGATAGTAAATGGAGAGGTTAAGTGCATGAAATATAGGGATTAAAATACTAAGAGAAGCAACAGGAGCTTTTAGGACTAAACTGATATATTGGTGGTGAAATATCTGTTCAGAGTTGGAAGCAATTCTTTTAAAGTTGATGGAATTCCACTTAAATGTTGATACGCGTTTCTGGCTCGGAGTAGAAATATTGTTTGCTGTTTTTAAATTAGAATGTTTGTGCGTTCTAATAATTGGAAATTGCCTTATTAATAATAAATGAGTTCTACCAATCATGAACCTACATGTACAAAAAGCAACTTTGTTCCAGATGCCTGTTCCTGTTGGCGCAAATGTTTACACGTAATAATGTGAAGATTATAGTTCTCCAGATGAGGTGTTGAAAGCATTTCCTATTCTATTTTCACAGAAAGGAAGGAAGACTAATAAGAAACAAATACATTTGATCACATTACTTATCAAGATGTGTACCCTTACAGTAATGGGCCTGGATTTCTTGACATAAATGAAAACTGTTTGTTCAAGATGAAGGGCTCTCTTGGCAAAATCAGTATATTAAGGGAATTTTGACTCCTAGTAAACAAAAAATATTTTAAATTTACGTTTAAAATGTTAATCTCAAGCCATTTTACAAGCTATATTCCCAGTTGTCAAGAGATGTCACAGATCAGAATTAAAACTAGGCCTTTAGCATACAGTGCAAAATAGAGCCATCTTCAGCAGAGAAGCTCCTCATATAGGGAAATCAAAGTGGTTTAAAGCGATCTTTGCCGGGAGGCCCTTCTGTATATTTGCTAAGCACACCAGAAGTGGTCCATTAAATCTGGGCACTTTTATACTGATACCTGATAAAATCCACATTGGGTAGAATAGCGTCCTTTTATAATTGTGCCTATCAGCTTTATACAGCTGTATATTGCATTCTGATGTAAATGGTAAAATGAGAAAAGGAATTCAGGTAAACTTTCTTCTTGGATAAAACCAGCAAAGAATTAAGGCCCCCTGACCATGTCTGAAAGACATCACTGTTGTGTTTAAACCATGCTGTATTAAGTTGGACGGGAGCCAAGAAGTAGAGCGGTAACTGAATGGATCCTGTTAATTAACATTCCT